>NC_133353.1:8301600-8601600 GCF_030506205.2 Paramisgurnus dabryanus
CAGGAAACGATACCCGGCCTGGGATGCCCACTTTGTGGACAGGCGCTTGAGAAGGACGATAAACATCCTCCAGTTTTTCACCCCCACGGCCGTAGGGATCAGATACAGGGACGGGCCGCTGCTGTACGAGCTGTTGCAATACGAGTCGTCCCTGTGACGGCTGGGGCTCTTCTCACCTCTCGTCCATTTCTGACGTCTACGTGTCGTATTCAAATCATTCGTTTCAGCCGTTCAGAAGAATTCACGTTTCTCCAAATGCATGTCGTTTTGGTTTCTGTATATCACAAGAACAGTTATCATCCAGCATTAAGCAAGTGTATATATTTTCTATGTACATACTGTTTTTTTACAGTATCTATTTAGAAACATGTCTGGGGGATTGTACGTGTCCTGGTGTTTACAGCAAGCTAAACCATTACATTGAAAAAATGGAGATAGATTGAGCACATCAACACAACCTTGTGTCTTTGATAGTGAAGTTAGTTCTTATTAATCTCTACTGCCTGATTATATTTCAGATCTTTATTTCACATCCACTCTCCGGTTGAGTTTTATATTAAAGCACCTAACGTAACGCAGCTGCAGCGCTCTCAAGATTAGGCTTAAGGGCGAAATTTGCAACCGGATGCAATGCAGCAACATCAACCAGTTACTAGCAACCAATGATACAACAGCTCGGCGGCCTCCAGGATTTAATCGCTGTCGTTGTTAACGTCACAAACCTCTGCAGGCAAGCACCTGTGGCATTCATTGTCTGCCTTAAAATCAGAATTTAGCTTTGGAAAAGTCTTGAATTTACCTCCTTGTATAGCACAGTTTTTATCAAACCCATGAAACTCTTTGCACAGTATGTACAGTTAAAATGAATCTGCAGTGAGATGAATGTTGAGTCTGTAGTTTAGTGTGGAATATAAAAGGATTATTTAAAAGCACAACAACTTTGTAAACTGAATAACCTTGAGGTGATCTTGAGTGTCTGAATGTTCTTATAAGGCTGTGTTCACACTGCAAGCTAAAGTGCCCACTTCTGATCATCTCAAATCTTGGTTCGTTGAAAAAATGTTTTACGTCTTTTTTTAAATACTCTCTTTATTTTTTTATTTTATTTATATAGCAAGTTATTAATAATCAATATTACTGTGTCATTTCTCAGCTCAATCTGTTTAATTTATTTCCATATGAATAAGAAAGTATTATGGTCATTTTATTTTTAGTTTATGTTTGAAGCTTTAAATATTCATAATTGTGCTGTGCAAAAATAAATTTTTGTCAAGTTGGGTAAAAACAACTCAGCATAGGGTTATTCATAACCCAACAGTTGTACATTTTCCATGGGGTTAAAACTGGAGATGCACCGATATAAAATTTGTCCATTGATATCGATAGCCAATTATTCAGATTGATATCTGCCGATACCGATTACATTTTCTGAATGTTATTCATTCATATCAAGTGTTGGGGAAAGTTACTTTTAAAAGTAATGCATTACAATATTAAGTTACTCCCCAAAAAAGTAACTAATTGGGTTAGTTACTTTTCATGGAAAGTAATACTTGCGTTACTTTTGCATTACTTTTGCATTACTTTTTCTTACTTGGCTGAGGTTTGATCTCTTTCAGGCCTTGAAGATGTGTTTTATGACTGAGAAGTTCTGCATTCAGAAATTGCATATTTGCTCTGCCATCTCTCTTTTTGACTTAAACTGTTCCCGTTTAGGCGCTCCTGCATAGAGTACCGTGCTTATACGTGACTATGTTCAATTTAGTAAAAAAATTTTTTTTATCAAATTAATTAAACTGAAAGAAAAAAAATGAAATATTAATGTGTACATTTATAATGTAAAGCGTTATTTTACTCGTCACTTCAGAAAAGAAATATTATTATGTAATGCACGTTACTTGTAATGCATTACCCCCAACACTGATTCATCTAATGACCATTAATATTATTAACCATTAAACTAGTGATGTTTCTTTACATTTTCTATAGAAAGAGCTCAAATTCATTGCATTTTCCTGTGCTTGTTTGTTTGACAGAATATATTTGCCATGACTACCCATGAAAATTGCTTTTATCGCCCGATACCGATTATTGTCCGAAATATCTGTGCATCTCTAGTTCAAACACTTTTCGCACAGCTAATGCAATGTTTTACCAATTGAGCTATGAACACAAATAATATAATCAGATCTGGGCCACATTCAGCTGCTGTGTGAACTTTGCCCCTTCAGAAATAAGCACAGAGGAACCCTCCACAAGGTGACGTTATATGTTCGCTCTTCTCCATTTTTCCAACGTTTTTCGAGCATTTAAACCGTATAGTGTTACCGACACAACTCTCATCTGTTTGTCTCTGCATCTTCATGAAATATTCCAAGTAATAAACTCGAAATAAGGCCGAGGTTCTGCATTGAACTCCGGCGTACGTATTTTTCTTATGTGAAATGACAATTTCCGATTTTTTTATTTTAATCTAAGGTGCGGCGAGATGCTAAGCTTGTCTAAGATGTTAAAAGTGAATTTTCCACAAGAAATCGTGTCAGAATCTCACCACAGGATGATTTCGCAGTCGTCTCAAGAGGATGCCGGATGCCTCAACACACAGGGCTCAAATAAACAACAAAGCCAAATGACGTCATCCTATACTGTAACCTCCTCTCTCTGCTATTGGTGCAGCCAGCTGCCTGTCAAGGCCATCTTCTTTGCTAATTGGTGCTTATAGAAAAAACATTTTTTTGTTATGAATTATTATTATACATGCTATTTATTTGTTTTGGTGCTACATTTATACATTTTTTTTATTAAGTTGATCTGATTTAGATTGAACCGATTTTTTTTTTCATTTTAAATTTATCGGTGCATGCCATGTAAAGCATTTGTCATATTTGCCTTAATAATAATGTTTTGTAAAAATGTCCTAATATTGTTCCAGTTTGGCCAATGTCATTAACATCTCAGCTAAAATCCTAATGAGCGGCCACTTTTACAATCAATTATTGATAAAATCGAGTTGCGTGTCGCTTTCAGTAAATGGGTTGTTCATATTGACTTTTCCAACTCTCCAAGGTTTAAATCTCACTGACCCATTTAATTCCTGTTTTATGCATAAAGTTTTATTGAGCACATACAAACGTACAGCAGCGTTGGCCTGATCACATGACCTTGAATCCATCGTGCCTGCAGTAAATCTAACAGCCTGACTCCATGCAGGTACATCCAACAGGTGAAAAGATTTGAGCCAAGTTGAAAAAAGCGCTATAGAAATTTGGACCGAATTAAAAATTTCCTCCGATATATATATATATATATATATATATATATATATATATCTTTGTGCAATATCACATAGTAATTGGCAAACTTTTCATAAAGTTATTTGATGGCCGGACCAGAAGAAACCATTAGGTCCAACCTGATCTCAGAGGCATTCGTACATATTTTTACGTCGTGGCTAATGTATTCATATAAAGTGAATTATACAAAAAATTATTCGAAATTAAGAATTATTCGAAATCTATTAAAAATAAGAGAAAAAAAATAAAGAAACCCAGCAAATTTGGTCTTTCGAATTAGCCACCTCATAAAATGTGTACGAATTGCCGTGAGATATTGTTGGCCCTTCTCTCACATAAACGTGGCTCAGGTGTGTTCTGGTGCAGATTTTGTGTTTCTCTTAATAATCTTGAGTCATCCTGAGATCCTCCAGCTTTCACTGAATATACTTAATGTATGTATGTGATTTCTGTACATGTTATGATTTTTTACATCAACACAGCTTCTGGTCCAATGTTGTTTGCTGGAGGAACCTGCATTTGCTTATATTACGTTCAGCTTTGCCAAAATGCCTTTATTATTTTGGTTGATTTATTTCTTTGTGTAATTTTCCATCGCTGTATGACCTCACGCATGAACCCTCTCTAATGTCAGCCACTCATTTTCTCCTCTGGGTGCTAATACACTGTGATTCATTTTTCTACAACCGTATTTTTCTGCTTTAGGTTAAATACGATCAGCCTGATAGATTCGCTGTCTTCACAAGCGTCCGAGGGCTGGATTGTGAAATATAAGCCAACTCGAAATCTTATTTTTACTCCTGTGTATTTTCTAAGGATGAGTTTGGGGACATTTTTATTTATTGCATGCATGGTTTTTTAACTCAGGCATTTTATTTATCTCTGACTGTAATATTTATCTGCTGTTGTCAGAAAATTCAAGGGCTTCCTTGATATGGACAGAAAATTTAACGTGTTTATTTAACACATGTACATTCATTATAATAAATTTGAATATATTATAATGAATCATTCGGTCACCACGATAAACAATCTGGGATTTTCATACCAGGTGAAAGTCATGTTAAGACATCATAAGGATCCTTGTGGTATCCGCTATGATGTCATCACCGTGATGTTGTTTTATGTGTAGAAACGATCATTTGCCATCGTTTGAGTTTTTCACCCTGTTTATTTCACCCAATGGTGCCTTAAAACATCGGTGCTTTTAACCGCCCAAGGCAACCAGTTCAGCAAACAACAATGCCAGTATATTGATGTTGTTTTCTTTATATTGTGCCAATGCAGTATGTGGACCTGTACATACAGTATATAAACGCATGCATGACAGACAGGTGAAGTAAACATTCCAGCGTTTGATTGGCTGTGGTTTTAGGGGGCGTGACTGCATTGGATTTAAAGACAGTATTGTTCAGGACTCATAACTCACAGATGGGGTGAAGCGATGCCAGACATCAGCCTTATTGCAATGGAAATTTTAGTGTTGAAAGAGTTTATGTATTTGATGTCCAGCACATCTTCACCGTTACAAATAAGATCAATATCTCTAAGGTGCTAACACAGAACCATATTTTGTATAGTGTGTGTGTGTGTGTTTTAAATGTATAGATATGTTCTTGTAAAGCCTTACCCTGTGCTGATCGCTGTATCAGACTGTTCATCCAAAAAAAAAATTACAGAACAGAAATGACTTGTACATAATGTTCAAAAGAAATTCATTTTATTTATGAAATAACATTTCTGTTTTTGGATAAATAGGAGGGTACAGTGTTGCTAATGTATATAATGTTTCATGCAATTCTGTAATGCTACGTTAGCAGTTAGCATACAAGCCAATGTATGTTTGATTTCCACATTTTAACTCTTACTGGCACTGAACTATTTGAAAAATGAGATGATTTACCCATCGACAACTACCGTAGAAAATAAATCTCTTTGTTTATGTCGTGCAACAACATTTTGTATCTATTTTATGAGAAAATATGAGAACAGTACACAAATGTATTTTGGGTGTTATAATGTGTTAATAGGTTCACCTTCAAACAGAAGTTTCATGAAGAACAGGTTAAATGTTCAAATGGACAACAAAAGTATTCAATTACAATTTCTTTAATAGACTATGCAATCAAACACAAAAATATATCTCAACCATCTCTCATGTTTTGATTCATAAACTTTCTGTTCTTGTTAAGTCAAGGCAGGAATAAATGTTACCACACCATGTAAACCCAACACTGTCCTAAAATCATACTGCTACCCTATTATACTGTCTGTGGAGGTTTACACGTGTTGTATGAGACGCTTTGATGCAGGTTTTTATTTGTTTGCTCATTAAATTTATTTTGTTTTTGTTTAGTCTAATTGACACAAACTAACTTTTAATTTAATTTACAATGCAAAACAAATCGTAAGCAAATTCATTATAAGGTTTAGCATTAATAGAGAAAAAATACCTCATTTATTACGACCAATGGCTATAGTTGCCAGTGGCAAACCAAAGTTGTTTCACTTTAAAATAAGACATGTTGCCCTTGATGTAAATGTCACGATCATCACACATACAGGGACAAAACTTTATTTTCTGTTGTATAGGTCAAACACAAGATCTATACACTCACCTAAAGAATTATTATTAACACCTGTTCAATTTCTCATTAATGCAATTATCTAATCAACCAATCACATGGCAGTTGCTTCAATGCATTTAGGGGTGTGGTCCTAGTCAAGACAATCTCCTGAACTGAATGTCAGAATGGGAAAGAAAGGTGATTTAAGCCATTTTGAGCGTTGCATGGTTGTTGGTGCCATATGGGCTGGTCTGAGTATTTCACAATCTGCTCAGTAAATGGGATTTCACGCACAACCATTTCTAGGGTTTACGAAGAATGGTGTGAAAAGGGAAAAACATCCAGGATGCGGCAGTCCTGTGGGTCTGTTGATGCTAGAGGTCAGAGGAGAATGGTCCGACTGATGATAGAAGAGCAACTTTGACTGAAATAACCACTCGTTACAACCGATGTATGCAGCAAAGCATTTGTGAAGCCACAACACGCACAACCTTGAGGCAGAAGACCCCACCGGGTACCACTCATCTCCACTACAAATTGGAAAAAGAGGCTACAATTTGCACAAGCTTTCCAAAATTGGACAGTTGAAGACTGAAAAATTTTGCCTTGTCTGAGGAGTCTCGATTTCTGTTGAGACATTCAGATGGTAGAGTCAGAATTTGGCGTAAACAGAATGAGAACATGGATCCATCATGCATTGTTACCACTGTGCAGGCTGGTGGTGTAATGGTGTGGGGGATGTTTTCTTGGCACACTTTAGGCCCCTTAGTGCCAATTGGGCATCGTTTAAATGCCATGGCCTACCTGAGCATTGTTTCTAACCATGTCCATTCCTTTATGACCACCATGTACCCATCCTCTAATGGCTACTTCCAGCAGGATAATGCACCATGTCACAAAGCTCAAATTATTTCAAATTGGTTTCTTGAACATGACAATGAGTTCACTGTACTAAAATGCCCCCCACAGTCACCAGATCTCAACCCAATAGAGCATCTTTGGGATGTGGTGGAATGGGAGCTTCGTGCCCTGAATGTGAATCCCACAAATCTCCATCAACTGCAAGACGCTATCCTATCAATAAGGGCCAACATTTCTAAAGAATGCTTTCAGCACTTTGTTGTATCAATGCAATGTAGAATTAAGGCAGTTCTGAAGGTGAAAGGGCATCAAACACAGTATTAGTATGGTGTTCCTAATAATCCTTTAAGTGAGTGTATATCATCTATATATCATATTCTTTGGTATCCAAACAGTAAGAATGTTGTTTTAAAATATGGCCATTAGTGGTGGTGGAGGACAAAGATGATACATGAATATTAAAACACAGTACTTCAAATGTAAAGAAAATATATATTTCATATTTAATCAAGACTGATGGGACAAAATAAAATAAGTTTGTGAAAGACTGAAAAATACGGCACAAGGTAAATTGCATGTTAAACAGAATTTATTCCCATATAAATTCTTGCTATAAATCAGATTGGGTAGAAGTGACATATTTTGGCATATTTCGTTTGTTGTCTTATACCCTCTATGATAATATGATACAGAAGTGTGATATCAGATACTGTAGTGCATGAAGATAACTTTGTGTGATTTCATGGTAGCCTATTGATGATATGGGATTTGAATAAAGAGTAGATTGTATTTGTAATATTTAAAACACTTTGATTGGTTCTGTTTGAATATTGAAACTTGTTTAACTCTTTATTGGCCTCAGACAGTTATCTAGGTTTTATGGTGTAAGTATGTTGTAAGCTCTCACCATGCAAACACATCTACAGTAACTCAAGCAGGGCTCTCAAAAGTGTGGCGTGTTAAAAGGTTTCCAGTATTTAAGACATTGCTATAAGAAACCTAGATTTGCTATATGCATCCTTGTGGAATGTGAAACTGAATGTTTTGTGTGTTTATGTAACAATCTGTAAGCACATCTGAATGAACACAAACAATACATACAGAGACTTATATATTTATTTAACAGATATGTTTGTTTATACTTTTTATTTGGCAGTTCTTCAAAATCTGAGGTTTAAAGAATTTAAGTTTTTTTTTTTTAAATGTACTTGAAATAAACAAACGTGTTGACATATATAAACTTGCATACATTGTAAGTATGTTTCCATACACCCTTTATGTTTTTGCAAACAATATTATGTTTTGTGGTACAAAAGCTGAAGTTGACATCTGACATAAATAAGTTATAAATGTTAAACAGTGATCCTTTTGTTTGTTTGAGGACAACGTAAGAGTTTTATTTTGTGAGACCAAAATATAACGTGATAACTACAGACTTTTAACTATTTGTTGGCTAAGTTGTAGAGGATGAGCCCAAGCAAAATGTAAAAAAAAAATAAAGAGGAATAGTTAATACAAGACACATTTGACGTGTGATTTTACAGTAATGGTAGCCGTCGATGTGTTTGTAAGGATATTTCGTGAAAGTTAGTTTAGTTGTCTGGTCAGAGTTTATATTCTGAAATATGTGCTTGAAAAGTTTTGTAGCTTAGGTTTTTAGAGAAAGGATGCTTTTTCAATTGGATCTATGGATGTATTAATGTTATTTAGTTAATTTGAATGTTAAAACAAATGATTGAAAACCATAGTTTTATTTCTGTGAAGTGTTGTCTAAACCTGTATGAAATATGAAAGTGTATAGATATCTTCGATATGTGTTGTAGTAGCTTTTACAGTTTTATATGAAGAGAGAGAGAAAGAGAGAGAGAGAGAGAGAGAGAGAGAGAGAGAGAGAGTCAGAGAGAGAGAGAGAGAGAGAGAGAGTCAGAGAGAGAGAGAGAGAGAGAGAGAGAGAGAGAGAGACCCACAACAGATTATTAGATTAACAACAATTGTCTGTGTAAATTTGCATGGGTGTGCCATACAATAGTTGATGCTTTGATCTGAAGATTCGGGTATATAAACATTTTCATTTATATTTGATGTTTCTTTATAACATGTGTTTTGTGTGAACTGAGATGCTGCTGTTGTGATCGTGTTTTTCTGTCGTCTCATTTGGTGACAGGATGTGACATCATAGGCTGCTCTTCAATAATCACCAGCAAAAAAATCAGTTTGTTTTTTCGTTATTTTATGATTTTACTTTATGATGCAGGTCTTAAAATTAAAACAGTAAGGGGCTTTCTAGTTTTTGTTTAGTTTGTTTGTTTGTTTTTTTCAACCTGTAACTCTTATATTTTAATAATAAACATCAGCTGTCCGATATACACGGTGTTCATGGCGTGTATAAGGCAAATCAGGGTAAATAGCAGCATAATTTCATTTTATTTCATAACTCGATTCATTATCGTACTGTAAGCTATATGTGAAACATCGGATTGTTAAAGTTACACAAATCCAGTCATCTCTTTAAAATTTGGACAACTTGGTCTCCAAATTATTCATTTCTTATTTCTGTCTTTATGGATTTATGGAATGTGTCAGATTGTTTTTCACATTCGATACATAACACGTTGAGTTAAAATGTATTTTTGTTCTATTTTATGTGACATCTAAGGTTTTTGTTAATGGAAATGATACAAAGCTTATATATATTGTACAGAATCCACAGATGAACAAGATACAAATGTACACAAGAACAAATGCTTAAATTTTGTATCTTTGTCATTTTAATACAATAAAATGTGACTGAAATGAGTGTGGTTTTGTGATAGACTGGTCTTTTAGTTTAAGTAAATGAAATTTATGAGAAATATGAACTGTGTTGATGATGCTGTGATACTGAAGGCTGTCCAGTAAATAGCAAAAAAGTATATTTATTAAAGTTATTTATGGACACAGAATGATTTTCATTTTTATATATTTTGTCAATAATTTATGTCTTGCATCCTGCAGTCTTGTATATATAATATTTTCCCTCACAAAACCTTGAACCCAGATATTGCACAAATAATGATTTTCGAAATAATGAAACTTGGCAATTGTGTAAGCACCTGGTGTTTTGTTAAACCAAAGCTTGAGAAATACAATCCCATTCAGTTTTAGTTCCTTTATGTAACACTGTCATTTCCTCTTTGTTCAAGACAGCCGTTAACACTTTATTTCACCGCTGTGCCTTTAAGACTTTACTTCTGTGCTTTATCTCTGACATGCTGTTCAATACTCATTTAGTACAAGATGCATGTTTAAATGTACTGTGTAACTATGTATGTGCATAAGAAGCTTTGGTTGCAGTCCAAAATTTCTCATCCAAAATTGCAACAGGTGGATTTTTCGGTGACCTGTGGCTCATTTCCAATGGGAGCCCCAACCGTTAACCCATGCCAGTCATCCCGTGGGGTTATTTTCCCTTTCTGGAAGAAGTTATATATGCCTATGGTCAGGGCCTCGAATGTTTCATACACGTTAATATTTTCTTTTGTAGACACTTCAAGATAAGCCACCATGTTGAGTTTTTTGGCCAAAGCATCTCCTTCACTCTTTCTGACCTGCCGTCCTATGGCCAGGTCACTTTTATGACCCACGAGCAAAAAGAACATTGGGTTTGGTTTCACGTAATCCAGAACCTCCTGATGCCAAATCACCACACGGTCGAACGTCTGGCGCTGTGAGATGTCAAACATCAGAACGCAACCCACAGAGTTCCTCATGTAAGACTTGCAGATGGACCTGCAACCAAAACATTCATACTGTAAGTAAAAATCATGTACTTGACAGTTTCACAGTTTTTTGGGGTTGCTTAGATTTATTTAAAAGAAACAACATCACAAATAAATATTGTTCACCATTATTGCTCAAAAGAAATGATCACATGTTGTCCCCTATAGAGGAGTACATGTTGGCACAATGACTGGCACAGAGTTTGGAAGAATGCATTTGTTTGAAATACTATCTCAACAACAAGTTAATAAAGAAATACATTGAGACATCATTGCACAACATATTTGTACTTATTAAACAAAGGTAATACAAAAATGTATTTAAGTCACCATAAACTACAACGAAACGTATATGTGTATTTATGTAGCATAGCATTAGCATCACAAAAGATTGTGGGTTTGATTCACATGCTGATAAGACTGAATGCAATGTAGTTTGCTTTGGATAAAAACATCTACCAAATGCATAGCTAAATATAAAAGTATTTATTAACAAAAAAATATGACAGCAACGTGCATACTACAACAGAAAACAGTCAACAGTCCAATATAAATACAACATCTCTATGTGAACAACTAGCTACAGTCTTTCTGTGAATTAAATCACTCCATATCAATAATCTGCAATTCTGACATTTCTAAATCATTTTGTATAATATTGGGGTTTACTGTATAAAAACTCACCTAAATCTCTCCTGACCCGCAGTATCCCACAAAAGCAGTTTGATGACAATATCAGGGTCAAAGTGCATATTATGAACCTTGAAATCGATTCCAAGCGGAGACTGTCGGGATTCCTCGAACGTTCCTTCAGTAAAGCGATGCAGCAGAGATGATTTTCCTACCGCCGAGTCTCCTAGAATAACTATCCCGAATCTAAAGTTCCAGGGTACATCCATTGTGCCAACAGTTTCCATCAAAGGCAAATATCCCAACTAAAATCTAACTCTAAGCACAAATTCATTCAAAGATTTAAAGCATTTATAGACCTTCCTCTCTCCAGTGACTGAAGAAACTGGTTAAAAATAGGACAGGTTTGCAAAGAATTTACAGATACACACCCATAATACAATAGCCAGCCGTGAAAATGTGGCACTACCACACAATCAACACAGCAGTTTTGGCATTGTTGTATAATGAGACACAGACCTGCTCTGACACTTTATGATTGACAGATCAGATTGCATCAATCATGATTGCATTATATGTTGGACTAAAAGGAAATAAGATACCAGGAAATCTTCAAATATCAGGCCTCATTTACTGTAACTGATAATGACTGGACAACATGACTTTGATGGGGATATAAACTTAATGGTTTACTAAGTTTATTTTTACATTTTCTGAAGAGCATGAGAGTGGTGCTTGCTTCCCCTACAGGCCCAGAGGTTTTAAAGCAAAACTCACAGAAAAAAAATCAGTAAAGCAAAACCGCAAAACCGGTTTGAACGGTTGGCCACACTTAAAAACAGAATGCAAAGTTCTTGTTCTTATAAAATATGACAGACATGTTACAAACAACTTTATTCAATACTTGCATGTATTTGTACCTCTTCTGCACTTCGTATGACTCCATGAAAGACAGGGCAAGTTTATTTATATGTACACAAAGGTAATTTAAAGTGCTTTACAATGATTTGCAAAGTGAAAAGTACATAAAAGTAACAGCAGTGACAATAACAGTTGCACATAGCTGTAGATTCACCTTTGACATCTTTGTATATTCTGTCTTAACCTGAACCAAACCCATTTATCACTGACTGAGCCAATTCTCACTGGCACACGGATGTCACGACCCCTTTCTGTCTTATTTGTGTCCTTTTACTGTAACCTTCAAGTAGCGGGTCTGTTGTGGGATCAGATTTAACAACAATTCCGATATAATTTAGTAAGAGCTTTTTAAGGTTACATTAAATTAAATACAGCCTTTCCTACAATAACTGGTTTTAAAACAATGTTTTTTTAATAAAAAAAATAAGGAATTATAAATTAATTAATTTGTAATTTTTGTAATTTAGAATAAATATCTATTTTTTTCATTAAAAGACATTAAATAAACAGATGATAAAACACTTATCAGGTAAAGACCAGGATCAGTTATTTAAAGCAATTACATAAATCAATCCAGAATAGTGTATCAATTTAAAAACCACATTAAGTCAATTTTATCTTTTTTCCTGATCTATTCTATACAAATTTACACAGCAAAAAATGACTTTCTTACCTAGTATTTTTGTCTTGTTTTCAGTAAAAATATCTAAAAATTCTTAAATTAAGATGTATTTTCTTAATGAGCAAATTGACCTAGAAAAATAAGTCTAGTTTTTAGACAAAAAATATAACATTTAAATAAATTTGTGCATAAAACAAGAAAAAAATCTGCCAATGGAATAAGAAAAAAAGTCTTGAATTAGGTGTTTATGAAAAAAAGTCAACTTATTTCAAAAAAAGTTTCTTATTCCATTGGCATATTTTTTTTTTTGCTTCTTTAAAGCACTAATTTACTTAAAGTCTACATTTTTTGTCCAAAAACTAGACTTATTTTCTTGGGTCATTTTGCTTATCAAGAAAATGCATCTTAATTTAAGAATTTTTAGATATTTTTACTGAAAACAAGACAAAAATACTAAGTAAGAAAGTCATTTTTTTGCAGTGTAGGCTACTACACAGATGATGTCACCAAGCCCTCGCTTTTCACCATTCAATTATTTGGATATAATCAATATCAAGTCCCAGCTTTATTTATTTATTTTTTGTTAAATATCATGTTTCTCTCATGTGAAACATATAATGCAATGTGATGCATCATTATACAATAAAATGGGTTGTGATCTTTATTTAATCTTTATTGAAATATCCAGAAAAAAATAGATTTAATCTGTACTAATATATTTAATCTATATAAAACATTCAAAATCATTAACTTGAATATAGTTCTAACACAGAGAGAAACGTCTAGAATTAATGTTCATCTTGGTGACCCCAATGACTTTTAGTGGTGAGGAGAGGCCTAATCCAGGAGACATGGGGACTTCACATAAACCTGACATATCATCTTGCTCCTCCAGGTCAAATGTGGCATCGTTCAGCAACTTGCGATGTTGGTCGCACGTCTGCTCGATTCTTAGATTGTTAATGTCACTACGCAGGCGCATTAGCTGACTTGCCAGCTGCTGGTCCTGCGAACGCATCTCTGCCTGCGACAGAGGAAGCAGAGAAGATAAACTATCGGCATGTCAATATGCGATCAAACGTAATCTGACAGTTTTCTTAAAGGTACGGTATAGACATTTTTGAGCCATGGTGCCAAATGTAATGACTAACTAAGAACAAGTCAACTCACCAGCTCTTCCCTGAGCCACTCCAATGCTTGATCTATACTTTTAAATCCCATCATATTCCCTCCATGATGCTTTAATTCATTGGACACACCAGTGCTTAGAGACGACTTTGACCTCCTGATTGGATCTGAGCTTCTATGTTCCTGTGATTGTTTGGCTGTCGTCTCGGCATCTCTCAGCATCGCCTCCAGCTGAAATCTCCAGTCGAGATGAGAGGACATGTTGGTCTCAAGTTTGAGCTTCTCAGTCAAAGCCTTCAGACTGGAAAGGTGATCGTCTTTAGATGCTGCAATGCATTCTGGGTTTTTTAAGGTGTTAGCTGTATGTGACATTGTCAATGGCTCCATGGATGTTGCAGAATAGAAAGTGATTTAGAGAGTTAGATTTTCTTGTACAAACCAGCAGCCAGACTCAAATTCTGAGACTGGTTTAATTTTCAGCATCTGCAACAGAAATGCAAATAATATCACAGCATGATAATGGCCTTAATTTATTGAGCTTTATTTGTTAAACTGTCTTCTTGCATGCAAATGTACTTTTAATAAACTCTCTTAGTTGACTTTTTATTTATTTATGCATTTGACAGATGCTTTTATCCAAAGTGACTTACAGTGCATTACAAGGTACCATTTAATCCATTGTGCACTGTCTGGTAAACAACACCTATATTGCAAATGCTTTATGCACAAGTTACTCATTATGCATGCAAATCCAGCAATAATCACAGTCAATAGTCTTAACAATTATCAAATCATTTATAATTTATATAACGCTTTCACACAAACAATACATTCCCATTTGCTCTTACGCAAATATAAAATTATAAGAGAATGAGACTTCAGTACTTTCAGAATCTTAGGTGTGCAAGCATTTAAATAAGCCCCGCCCTAAACACACATGTGATTGGTTGAGCTAATGCTGCCATGACAGGCTGGTCGGGTTTAGTCAGGATGTTCGGGTAAACAGAGGAATGTTTTGATAGCACTGTTTACACCTGTCTTCAGGAAACAACCTTTACATATCTACCTTTAATTGTCTTTGCAAAGAAACCATCAGAGAAAATATTTGAATATAAAAACATTAGAGGAAGATTTAGGACTGAATTAAGAAATTCCATTAGTATTTCTTCAGGACCACTGGTACTGTGAATGTAAGAGACACTGAAACAGGAATAGGGACTGAACTTGTTTTCATGTTTTAAAAGAACTCCATCAAGAAGTGATGTCTGGACTGTGGTTGAGTAATGGAACCAGGACACAGCAGCTGCCTGCTAAACTGGGAGCCCCCCGAGTCTCTCTGCCATTCCAGTTATTAACCAGTCCAAGTACAGACCAGTAATTAACACTCCCAACTGATCACTGTCAAATCAAATACGCTGAATGACTTCCTGCAAGTCCTGTTGGATATCAATATTGAATGAGAGACTTACAATGAGACCGTGTGAGTTTTGTGGAGAAATCCAACTTAGTTTTAGGGAGAAAATGTTGGCTGGCGAAACAGAGAATCTACTGTGAAAAATACAATGTCCATACACATGTAATGATTTCCCCAAGGCTCCTAATTCAGAGCCATGCCTCAAAACAAAGAAAGTTTGACATACATTCATATTTTTGGCATGCCTATTATAGGCACACGCAGAGCTTCTGTCATGATACCAAAACAGCAACATTATGTATGGGGGTGTTTAACCCATGAAAACCCAAATTTCACCCCAAACATCTTTTATATGCCGCAACCTAGAGACACTTATATTCAATCCAATATAAATATTACACTATTAAAAAATGAAATATAATCTTTGACTGTCAATTTAATATTAAAACAAAAACACTTAGCAGTTTGCAAATGAAACAAACAGGAAGTTTAGATTAAGAAGATGATCATCATGCATTAAAATGCTGAATAATGACAGATGAGAATATGAGACTCATGATACGCCGCAGGTTACATGTGTGGTAACAATGATTATACTGACAAGTGTTCACAGCTATAATATGTAACAACTTCATTCTAAGTATTTAATTAGTATATCAATATTAGACATTATTTAATCCTACTATGAATATTTCAGATAAAAGTACACTACAGTATTGTATATACATTGCATACCACAGTTTGGAAAAAAATTGACATTTTATGTAAACAATGTCTTCTTAAAAAAAAAGTACATGGTTAGCTAGTTTAATAGATTATCTGATTTGTCACAGTTGAAATGGTATGCATGGATACAACTGCATTCTGCATAATAATATTTCGTGCAGGGTGACATTGCAGAAACAGAAAGTAAGAGAAAGTTATGCTTATTTAAATATAGCTCAGGTGAGACATAAGTAATAAAGTATTATATTTTATGTTTTTTGTTATATAAAGGAATTGGTTTATTAACAGCTTTAATACAACAATCTTTAACTCTCTCAAAACTTAGCAGACAATTATTTTTAAAATGCATCTGTGACGTCATGTTTTAAAAGTAGCACAGAAGCTAAGGCAGGCAAGCTGCGTTCATATAGACAACACGATGTAGATTTCTTTGTGTTATCATTACTGTGTGTAGATAAATGGATGAATTATAACCTACCTGAAGCGAACCACATTCAAACATCCGATCCTCAGTGACTGCGCGTCTGTGTCGCGTACACAGAGCTTTTGATTGGTTGTCGGGCTGATGATGTCATGGCTTCCGTCCGCACTGAAAGACGCGTCGCGCTTCGTTGACCCTGTCAAACAATAACTGAAAGAAAAACATTCAGATTTGATATTGTCACTAATGCTCATTTTGTCGGAGGGAAAATTAACTCCTCTTCATACTGTAGTCGTGCAGTTATAGACCTACTATACAGGTCTAGCATGACATTAATTCGTTTATTTTTGAACCCCCAAATTGTGCTATTTTAATTATTTTATTTTTATTATTTTATTATTTTTCACAAATGTAAATTACCGAATTTTCAAAAGAAATAAAACATGTCTTTTAAACATCCTATTTATGCATCTTCCTTTATTTGATTTTAAATTATTGCTTCTTTCTTGCTTTCTGTCTTGAGTTGTGGTTCTGTTGTTTTTTGTTGTTGTTGATGGTACTGTTAAATAAAAATAATAACAAATGCATCACGCTTCATTGTTTCAAACTAAAATAAGCATCACTATGCCCCACTCCTTCTGAAGGGCAGAGACCTTTATGTAACACAGATTATTGTCTGTAGTGTAGGTGAAATGATTGTCGCAAAAAAGTACTAAATTTATTTTAAATATTTTTGATAACCTTTTTAGCCTTTGAAGGTCTTCTTTGACACTATTATATGTTCTGCGGTTTTGTCCTCACAAAAATGGCAGATGTAAAAAGAAAAATGAAACGTATTTGTGGTGGAGCACCTGCAGTGGGAGGTCCCTCGTTCTGTTCCGCGCAATTCCATTGGTTATGCGCCCCGTCAGTCACGCCATGACGTAATGCGGTCAGTGTGTTTGAGGAAGCGGGAGAAACTGCATCAGACGAACAAACGAGACTTTATTAATCTTAGAGTTTTATCGGCGTTGGTTTAATGTTAGTACAGTTAAATGTTTTACAACATTTTACAACGTCTCTAACCGAAAAGGTAGGATAATGTTTGTCTACTCTGTTTGTTTGTTTTTCAAATGTGTGAATGTTCAGGCTTGAGCAAAACCTTCATCGATGAGCTAATAACACACAGTCATTATTGTGATCACTGCGACATTCAGAGTTGTATTATTGTTGTGCAAACACTGTCATTTGTTGTGAATAATCGAAGAACTAGTATACATAACAAAGTATGACATCAGTATAAGAATAATCAGTTTTATTTACTATTACAGTGTATTGTTTGAAGATGACCTTTATTGGCTTTAGATACTGTGTGTGCACCTGCTATACATAAATATTGGGGTTACAAGTGTTACAACTACGACGTTTTTTTTCTAAAGCTTCCTGTATCACTTCCTTGTATTAGCTAACATCAGAGTTTTGCATACTATTGTTAATAATAAATTATAACTAATGCATTTCCTCTTTTAAGTAAGAGCATTAGGGAGTATGTAGCTTAAGTATACAGTCTTGAGTTTATAGTCTGTAACTTTCATTAGACAACATTTTCCAACAATGTCGTCTAGACAGCGTAATGAACAAATGTTCATTGCTGTCATGTGCTCAGACTTTACTGGAATCTACACAAATAGGAAGAAAGAAATCTACACAAATAAATACATGGGAGGAAATAATATACATAAGGAATATATATACACACACACATATACATACATAAATATAAATTTCTGTGAACATACTGTATGTACTGTATGAAATGATGTGCTATTAACATAAATATGTTTAATTTATATATATATGAATGTATGTGAGTTACAGGTAGCTCTGTTATTTGTTATACAATTTTTACATAAATTCATTGACACTACAGTATGTTTATATGTATACAGTACAGTCACAAGATTAATGGGACATTTCACTAGACTTTGTTGTCCCCAGAGTATGTATGTGAAGTTATAGCTCAAAATAACATATAGATAATTTATTTTAGCATGTTAAAATTGCCACCGGTAAACAAAATGTGTCATTTTGGGGTGTGTCCTTTAAAATGCAGATGAGTAATTATGCACAGATAAATGCCGATATACATTAATAATACCTGTCTGATAACTATTCTAAATCGCACAGACAATATTATGCACAGCTATTTCATGTACTATCAGCAAGTCTCAGAAGAGTCTTTAGTTTTATCAGATTTAAAAAAAGACAGATTAGCTTTACCAATTCTTTCCTATAAAAATTCGGAAGGAGGAGTAACAAACAGCGGGAGTAGCGAGTCACGAGTCATGCAGCACTTTACGCAACACTAGATAGCTTATCATATACGCGCCTATTTCCAACATAACACAGAAGTCTTACTTACCGCCTGCAACTCATGACCCGTTTGGGATTTTTTAATGAAATCCAGCGTTAAACAAACACGCACTCAAAACTCCACTGCTACCGCGGATAAAAAGAAGTGCTATGTATAGCGTACCCCTGAAACGTTAGCTGGATCTGTTATTGGAAAAAAACTATTTTCGCTGTGCATTCTGTTCATTCGGCACATAAATACTGCTTTTTTGACACTTTGCATTTGTTAAGCATGAGGAAACTAACTCTTAAACTGTGTTAAGGAGCTGGAGCTGCGTCTAATGGTTCTTCTTCTGCAGCGCATATTGAGTTTCCGCACAAGAGCGCCCTCTGGCTTTTGGATGTAGCAGCATTTCACCGTAATTCATTGCATAGCAAGCATCAACGGCAGATTTATCACTGCAACCCTACAAATGAGCTGATCTCTGCACTAAATGACAGTGCCGTCACTACCGTGGATGAATAGCGCTGATTAACGGGCGGTATTATCCCCTTCTGACATCACAAGGGAAGCCAAAATTAAATAACCTGTTTTTCACATGCTTGCAGAGAATGGTTTACCAAAAACTAAGTTACTGGGTTGATCTTTTTCAGATTTTCTAGGTTGATAAAAGCACTGGGGTCCCAATTATAGCACTTAAACATGGAAAAAGTCAGATTTTCATGATATGTCCCCTTTAAGTAGTGTTTAAGACTGGTTAGTACTGTATATGAGGAAGTCATGGGTTAGAACGACTCACAAGTTGGTTTGCTGAATTATCCCGTCTGATGAAAGGCCTTTCAATGTTATTTTGTGTCTAACATGTATAGTTTTTTATATTATTACAGTGAAAGAATAAACCCCTGGTTGCACAGGAGGATGCAGATCAGCGGTTATCTGTTCGCTCTTTTGGTCTGGTGTGGATTAACCTCTTCGGCGCCGACTGGAAATGAAACGGGATCTGGCGGCGATAAGCCCCCGCTTCTTCTGGTGTCATTTGATGGCTTTCGAGCGGACTACCTTAAAAAATACACATTACCTAATCTTGAGAAGTTCTTCTCCTGCGGTGTGCTTGTGAAGGAACTGACCAATGTTTTTATTACCAAAACCTTTCCCAATCATTACAGTCTGGTCACGGGTCTGTACGCAGAGAGTCACGGAATTCTTGCCAGCATGATGTACGACCCGGTGTCGAACATGAATTTCTCTATTCAAAACAGCTCCGATCCTTTCTGGTGGAATAAAGCCAAACCGATCTGGGTGTCCGTGGAGGAATCTGGGTACAGAGCGGCATCTGCTATGTGGCCGGGAACAAACGTAAAAATTCAAAATCACACGTTAGAATACAAATTCGACTACGACCCAAAAGTGAGCTTCAGAGAGAGGCTGGGAAACTTGACGGGGTGGATAACGAAGAACAAATCCGTCAAGTTTGCCTCTCTGTACTGGGAGGAACCGGATCGCAGTGGCCACCAGTACGGACCGGAGGACAGCACAGAGATGGCCCGGGTTCTGCAGGAGGTGGATAATCTCGTAGGTGTGTTGATGGACCATCTCAACGAAACTGGATTATGGGGGAAAATAAACATTATCATTACTAGTGATCATGGTATGACTCAATGTTCTGAAGATCGACTTATTAAACTGGATAATTGTGTCAGTCCGGACAGCTATCGTGTGGTGGATCTCACTCCTGTAGGTGCCATTATTCCACTGACAGGTAAAACCTTTATTTTAATTTTAAAACTCTGCATTTCGCAGTGAACTTGAAACTTTGCTTTATATTTAGATTATCTGCATTGTTGGTCAACTTTTTTGTCAGCCAAACCCCGTTGAACTAAATTATTTTCTTGAACTACCCCCTAAGATTTTAAGTTAATATTTCATTAATTTAATAGCACATTAGGACGGAGCCCTAAGCGGACATGGAGCAAAAATTAAATAAAGTTAAGTTTCGAATGCGCACATGAAACTAAACTTTAGATTTTTTTACTCCAATGTCACCTTAGGGGCTCGGTACATTTGCTTGTTATCTTCAAAAACATAGATTTTTCATTCGTTTAAAAAATTTTATTAGAAGTATTTTACATATTTATTAGTATTATGACATTGGACCTTCATCTGGTAATTTTCTTTTATTGGTACATAAAACCTATCTGTCCATTTTGATGACACAATGCAGACTAAATAATTTTTTTATAATATTTATAATAATAACATAATATATTTTAAAAGTTGTTTTATTTAGATTTTTCTATTTTAAAATAATTTATTTACATTTTATGAATTAATTGTAATTAATTGTTTTTCATCAATTCACCAACCTGGATTGCTTAAATTAGGGATGCACCGATACTGGTATCGGGTATCGGCCTCTATACCACATTTTCTAAAGTACTCGTTAAAAGCTGGAATTGATACCACGGTCTGAGAAATGTCTATGTTTGAGCGGCGTGTAAGGGGTTAATGCCTCTTGTGTTGCCCAAAGAGGCAGAGTTTACAACAAACTGGAAAACTAGTCCTTTGTTTTTTTGTTAAATTATATGACTAAAGCTGTTACCTGTAAATTTAAATAATGTTTTTTTTATTAAGTACTCGGTATCGGTATCGGCAAGTACTGAAATGCAAGTACTCGTATTCCAAAAAAGTGGTATCGGTGCATCCCTAGCTTATATCTACATGAACAATCAGGAAAAACCTAGTTTGCTTAATCTTTAAATTAGGTTTTCCCAAAGTGTTTGTGAATCCCAGTTTGGGAAACCCTAATGTAAAGATTAAGCAATCTAGGTTTTTTCCTGATGCTTGATGTTGATTTTATTGTCTGTCTTTGTCTGCATTATTTTGAGGTTGAAATGTTTTCATCTGAGCCTGGTTGTGTCTATTCTGGATTTCTCACACAGATAACTTGACTGTATATAAAAATCTCTCCAGCTGTCACAATCACATGAAGGTTTATTTAAAGGACGATCTTCCTGATAGACTCCATTATAAAAACAATGTAAGGACGCAGCCAATCATTTTGATGGCGGATGAAGGCTGGACGATTGTCAAAAATGGCCGACTTCCACGATGTAAGTGTTTCCTGAAACAACTTTGATCTTAGTGTCTTACCTTTGTCATCGTGTTGAGTTTTGCCATTGATATTAGATCTAATAACACAATCTCATGGCATTTTGTACGTATTTATTTTTTATTTTATTATCAGCCGATGACCGATACAGGCTGATGTGATGTTGGGTTTAGTAGCGGGGTATCATTGTTTTTTTTTTTTTTTTTTTTTTTAATAATCATACGTTTTTGTACAATTCACTTCGTGTGAGTTCATGCGAATTAGCCAACTTATAAAATATGTATGAATTTCTGTGAGATTAGGTTGGATATAACAAATTGGACACTGCTATTACTATGAATGGGTGAAAGTGCATTGCTCAATGTGACCACTTTGGCAATGGAAGTCCCACCTTTCAGTTCAAAGAACCAATGATTGATTGATAAAGAGTTAGGATTCTCTGCGTATCTTGTACCGAATCTCGTTCAGCGTTTGCCAAGTTTTAATTGCAAACATGGCCGCCGAGTGGTATGACTTCGTTAAAGGGATTTTGCTGTTGAAATCTTGTAACTTTTGCTTAACATTTCCTCATGAACAGCAACTTATTTGTCTCTTGTTTTTGCAGTGGGCGATCATGGTTATGATAACACCCTTCCCAGCATGCACCCCTTCCTGGCTGCCCAAGGCCCTGCCTTTCGCAAGGGCTACAAGATGTCAAGTTTTAACAGTGTGGATTTGTATCCTCTCATGTGCCACCTCGTGGGCGTCCTTCCGGAGCCCAACAACGGCAGCTTTGCACATGTGCGCTGTATGTTAGTCAATGAGCAATGCAATGAGCTGGCGTTAGCAGTGGGTGCTGTGATCGGGGTCTTAATCATCCTGACCACCTTTACCTGTCTGTTCAGACTGATGAAGAACAGAGACGTTTCCTCTCCGCGTCCATTTGCACGCTTGGAATTAGAGGATGATGATGACGACGAACCTCTACTGCAATGATGGACAACATGCGTGTTAAGAGAGACAGGTACTCTTTTAGGACGAATGGGATTTCAATTGATTTATGCGCATGCAAAATGTAAAAAGAAAAACGTTTTGTCATTTACTTCGGCTTTTGGTCATTCTGTGGCCATAAAATGAAATGTTAGATGAGGTTCAGACTGCTCCTCTTCATTCATTATTTGAACGCTTTATTGACTGCATGTGTTCAGATAAAGTCAAACTGGTTTGAAGCGACATGACAGCAAATAATGACAAAACTTTTTTAGGTGAACTTTCAATGCCACAAATGGTGCAAGAATGACAATCATATTGAAAGTTTAAAGAAAAAATTCAGCACAGTTACAGAGCCAGAAAAACAAATATATGGCACAAAAATGGTTGGTCATTATTAGCACTGAAAAACAAAGCCAGCTGCTCTCATTTTAAGCCATGATAAGTAAAATATCCTTATGAGGTCAATATCTTCA
This sequence comes from Paramisgurnus dabryanus, assembly GCF_030506205.2. Taxonomy (NCBI): domain Eukaryota; kingdom Metazoa; phylum Chordata; class Actinopteri; order Cypriniformes; family Cobitidae; genus Paramisgurnus; species Paramisgurnus dabryanus. The sequence goes on from NC_133353.1 coordinate 8,324,828, forward strand.
ATATACCCTAGCATCAGCTATTCAATTGTTTTAAACTTTTTAAGCTTTACGTTTTAGTGCTAATGTTTTAACACAAATATAAATGTTGCCAATAATTAAGAAACTGTCTAAAACTATTGTTTAACAATAGCATGTAGCCGCTAACACGGATTAAAATAAAAACGCATTGCGCAACTTAAAATATTATTATAAGCATATTTCTAAAAAGTGTTGCTTTGCATTTTGTAACTATGCATAATATGTTACTGACTTGATCACGCTTTAACATTTCATAAGATGTAAAGGAGAAGAACACGAGCAATAATAATAATAATAGCTTTACTGTACTTGAAAACAGACTTTACCTGTAATGACTATGAATTTTTATTTAGTAAATGACTCCATACTGTATATCTGTTGTCACTACAGAAAATGCACAAGAGACTTCATTTAAAAAGTTATTTTTGTTATTTTATTTTTGTTAAAGAAGCATTGTCTTTACAGTAGAGACAGATATGTTGTTTTGTCTGTACAGGAATAAGTCTCACATTTCTTTTTATAACCCTAAAGATGTGTGTGTTTTTTTGCATTTATATTATAGAATTATGCATGATGTAAGAAGGTTGAATGTTTAACTGCACTGCACATAATGTAAAGTTAGTTTTGCTTTTGTTGCTTATTGCACTATAAGGGTTCAGAAATCTTTAAGGGAGAAGGTAACCTTACGCTTCTGATGGTGTTTTGTTATGCGTGATAATGAATATGTATATTTAAGGAAATTATATTTTTCTATTTAATTAATGATAGGTGTGCTTTTCACATTTTTGTTGCTGGTTATAGTGGGAAATTATGTCCCTTTTTACTTTGTGTTTTATTATATATGTCATGCATTGAATGTTGAATGTGACTTCACAAAGAAGTTTTAGGACTCCTGCACTGAACTTTGGCTCAGGTTTTAATGACCAAAAACCTGTTATTGAGTTACTGAAATAAATGAATTTATCATTGCTTATACAGTATTTCATTATGAAATGTTTGTGGTTATGAATCCAAAGCTTTTAAATTTATTTGACTATGCAAAGCAAAATCTAGAAATCATTTTATTTCACACAAATTGGCTAATGGTATTTGTCAGATCAAAAAATCAAATAAAAATGAAAATCAAATAAAATATCTATTTCAGGTATTCAACTGCTGATTTACTGTAAACTGGTTTTAGTGAACAATGATTAAATGTAATGTTACTGTAGCCATATTTTTTTAAACAGGGAATATTGTGGTTATTTTAAACCCAATTCTGGATAAATATTGGACAGAACACATGTTGGGTTAATCTATGGGTTGTTTAAACTCATGGTTGGGTAAACGAAAACCCAGCATAGGTTTATTTATACCAAACATGTGTTCTGTCTGATATTTACCCAGCATTGGGTTAAAAATAACCATGCAGAATTTAGAGTGTAACGAATATCAAGTCAGAATTGACAAACATTATTTTGATAGTGTGTTATATATTTTTTAAATAAATTATAAAATAGGCCTGCAAAATGATTAATCGCGACTAATCGTTTGCAGAATAAAGGTTTTGTTTACATCACATACAGGTATGTGTGTTTACTGTGTATAATTTTTATTTATATATAAATACACACACATGTAGGCTATGTATAATTTTAAGAAAATGTTTTTATATATTAAGTATTTATAATTATATATAATATATATGTAAACAAAAACTTTTATTCTGCAAACGATTAGTCGTTTAATAGTTTTGCAGCATTATTATAAAAACCTCCTTTTCATCTTCACTAGGATGTCTATGGTTGACTTATAGTTGATTCTTAACATTATACTGGGATAAGGCAGAGGTTGTAAACAGTTTAAACATAAAAAAAGAAAATTGATCCCAAAATAATATTTCATTGTATTTTAGGTAGAGCGGCCTAACGATTAATCGCGACTAATCGTTTGCAGAATAAAGGTTTTTGTTTACATCATATATGTGTGTTTGCTGTGTATTATCTTTATTTATATATAAATACACACATGTATATATAATTTTAAGAAATTTTTTTATATATTAAGAATTTATAATTATATATAATATATATGTAAACAAAAACTTTTATTCTGCAAACAATTAGTCGTTTAATCATTTTGCAGCATTATTATTATCATCTTCACTCTTTAGGATGTCTATGGTTGACTTATAGTTGATTCTTGACATTAAAGGGGTTAGGCAGAGGATTTAAACGGTTTAAACATAAAAAAAGATAATTAATCCCAAAATAATATTTCACTGTATTTTAGGTAGAGCGGCCTAACGATTAATCGCGACTAATCGTTTGAAGAATTAAAGTTTTTGTTTACATAAATGTGTGTGTTATGTGTATAATATTTATGTATATATATATATATATATATATATATATATATATATATATATACATATATATATATATATATATATACATATATATATATACATATATATATATATATATATATATATATATATATATATATATATATATATATATATATATATATATATATATATATATATACATGCACACACATGCATGTATATATTTAAGAAATATTTGTATGTGTATAAACATTTGTATTAACATATAATTTATATCATATAAATATTTATTATATCAATATATTTTTCCCTTAAAATTATGCACACGTGTGTTTGTATTTATATATACATCATATTATTTTATGTACTGTGTATAATAATTATTTAAACAAAAAACTTTTATTCTGCAAACGAATAGTCGTGACTAATCATAGTGCAAGTTTATATTTTATTTAGTCAGTGTACATGTGTGTTTATGTATCCTGAATTACCCACTAGAGGTCACTCTTTATAACAGAGTTACAGTGATCAACAGATACATATAATAATGTACAGTATCTTTATAATATTATGGGTTGTTGTGCTTAATCTAACCTGTTGTGCAAATACCTATCCAGTCACATACTGTTCAAAAGTATTTGTGAATGTGCTGTTCTGAGGTCAGCAATCACACGTAACAGCTTCTATATATAGACTATACTCACAGGAATGTTTACCCATAACCCACCCTGTTTCTCATCACACACGCGCCCCATGTGTTAAGAATACGGGTTCAGTATGAACTTTTCCAGTAAGTGACGTCTGGGTAACATATAGTACAGTCATCTCTTGTTCAGGAAATACACTGAAGTGGATCAAAATTGTCCTAAGACAAGTATGAGTATTGTTCAAACTTTTAAGATAACTTTCATGAAAGTTTTGATCAACTTTAAATGTTGACTAGTTTTCTGATATACAGGTATGAACCATGCAGTGATTTACAATGTGATGTGCACAAACACATCTCCTAAAATCTTAAAACTACAAACACAAAACTAAAACTACAAAAACCTCAAAACAATTTTGAATAGTGTTCAACTTGGTTGTAATATTTTGTTTATTCGATTGCAATCTTTGCTTTCCAATGCCCTATAAATGCAATTTCGTAATTTTACGTAATTTAGCCTCATCTGAAAAAGTTTTAGTCATTATGTAAAAAAACTACAATAAAGCAACATTAATGTTGTAAATCTATTATTAACTATTTTTTTTTTCAGTTTTCTTAACTTTCATTTTGAAATGCCCTTTAAGGGCACCATATTTTCACAGTGCAATAACAGATCCATAATCAGTGACTCAAAGATTTAACAGTAAGGAGTGAAATATGATTCATCATATTTTTATAAAGGAGTGAGTGAGAGTGAGAGACATGCAGTGGTGTAGGTGACACTAAACTCCTCCCTAAAGCTCCACATGGAGGTTATTTTTGTCCTCCTCTGACAGCCAGAGTCTCTCTCTCTCTATCTCTCTCTATCTCTCTCTCTCTCTCTCTCTCTCTCTTTCTCTCTCTCAGCTGACCACAGGAACAAAATCAAAACAACCACAACCCCTCGACCGACCTGTTACAGCCCCATCTCATCACAGGAACACTAATCCCGAAACCAAATTCCCAACCTCCTTTGAGGATCAGCGTGCATCGGTGTGAACTTGACCGATATGACCTCAAATGAAGAGGACAAAGATCCTGATATTGAGCTGTTTGTGAAGGTAAGGATGAATTGTCATTTTAAGTTCTTTGGCAGTCAAAGGTCAATGCCATCTGCCATTTTTGGGAAGCTGTACCTTAGGAAATCCACCATACATGTTTTTTTGGCAGTGCTTCAGGGTGAGATTTGGGCGTTCTGCCTGCGTGGGGTTATAAAGGGGCAGGTAACATTCAGACAGATGCTATTGATTTATTTTGTGCTGTATTTCTGTCATGTCAAAGCGTCTGCTGGCTGAAGTGAATTTTGGCTGTTTTCTGTGGTTTGTTTTGCAGATGTGCTGATGAGATGTTAACAGCAGAAACTGGTGTGACGATGTGTTACAAATGTTGAAAAAGACATTAGATCTGCAGTTTTATAAATCAGAGAAGTGATCACTAAAATTAAGATACTAGATTTCATCCAGATGACTTCTTGTTACACAACTTGCAAACAGTTATTATGGTGGCTAGTTATTGTATTAAAAATGTGACGTTGCACAGATAAAGTATTATAAATGTCTTTATTATTTAAAGATGTCTCTGTGTTGGGGCTGCACGATATTGACGTAAAATGCAATGTGCAATAACTTGCTAAATAATGCAATATATGATATGTGATACACGATAATGTTTTAAAGTCACAACATGTACATTTTTTATATTAAAACATCCAAAATCACTAGCACTTATGTACTATCCCAAACTGGAGAAATTCCCATTTTAACCCTCCTCATCATTACATCTGTCAATGGCATCATCTCTGCATTATGCAAACCATTACGATGTGCATATTGCTATATGCATGTTTTCGTTAATTGCCCTGCTGTGTGTGCAATAAGACACTTTGAGTCGGTCAAGCATGGTGGGCTGTTATAAATGTACCTTTCTGGATTTGAACCCACAGCCATTAGGTGATAAACACATTAATTCAGGTGTTGTGGATGACGGCTAACTCAGGTTTGACCTGAAACCTCTTTGCTGTGGGCTGTTAGGACGGGTAATGGAATTTCCATGCATAATTCAGTCGGGGTCCGGATCTGATGTCCAGCTCAGGTTACTGGCCCGGTTAAGAAATACAGGCCGATCTCCCAATTTAAATGGGGAAATTTGGCACAGATTCATATTGCTCTTTTGTAAGAATCCACTGAACTGTGTGAGGCTGTTGACTTTAATATCTATTAACATCTTTCAGGACCTTTATTGCATAATGTTGTTTACATTTCTATATTACACAACCCTGGCAATTTTTAAGATCTTGCTCGTGACCTTTTCAACATACTTCAAAGAAAGTTTCATATATTCCAGTACTTTGAGTGATATGTAATGTTGTTTATGATGATTATTGCTTGTGTTCCTCAGGCAGGGAGTGATGGAGAGAGTATTGGAAACTGTCCTTTCTCTCAAAGGCTCTTTATGATCCTGTGGTTGAAGGGAGTCGTGTTCAATGTCACCACTGTTGATCTGAAGAGGTGACCACATCACACGTCATTGCGAGTCGATGTTAAAAGGGACTGATTTAAATTTTTTAAATGATTTTTTGGTTTTGTTAAAGGAAACCAGCTGATCTTCATAATCTTGCCCCAGGAACCCCTCCACCCTTCCTTACTTTCAATAAAGATGTACAGACGGATATCAACAAAATTGAAGAATTCTTGGAAGAGATGCTAGCACCTCCTAAGTAAGTGGACAAGATCAATAGATTATGAATATATAATGAAAGCTTACAGTTTGATAAAAACTAATTTCCCTCTTCAGTAAGTTGAATAAGTATAGTTACTGGATTAGGTGCTTACTGTGGTAAAGTTTAGTAAAGGCTGGGTCAGATGGGATGGGGGGTTAGCTACCTGAAAACATGAATTTACAAACACAGGGAATATTTTTATTATAATATTAACTAGAAAAAAGTTTGCAGTTTAGTCTGTCTGTTCTCATGGTGGTTGTCTTGTTAATTTTTTTTTATGTTTTTCTCTGTTATTTACTTTCTCTTTCACTTTTTTGCATTCCTATTTTTAATCTTGATATTTCTCCTTTGTAATTTCTCTACATTCTGTTGTCTTAGATGACTATTTAAACCTGGATGTGTTAGCTCGTACAAAAGCATTAGGCCTGCTAACATAAATGCATTTGTAGGTTATATTTCTAACAGGCCTTCATTTAATTAATACAAGTTATTTAATTTTTATATTTATACACATTGACATTGTAAGCTGTGGTAAGTTACTAACAATTTTTAAATAAATAATAATTTGTTAATTTTGCAGAAATACAATGAATGACGATGTTTAAAGAGATAGTTCACCCAAAAAGGAACATTATGTAATCATTTTCTCGCTCTCATGTTGTTATAAACATGTATAGATTTCTTTTTTTCTGATGAACACACAGGGAGATATATTGAGAAATGTTTGTAACCAAACCAAGTATGAGCCCCATTTACTTCTACAGTAGGAAAAAAGAATACCAAGGAAGTGAATGGGGCTCATGAATGGTTTGTTTACAAACAGTCTTTCTTTTGTGTTCATCAGAACAAAGAAATATATACAGGTTTGTAACAACATGAGAGTGAGTAATTGATGACAGAATTTTCATTTTTGGGTGAACTATCCCTTTGACTGACTGACTGACTGACTGACTGACTGTGTGCAACAGTGCCACCTGCAGGCTGAAACAGATACTGTACTGTTTTTAATGGAATAAGAAATATAGTGTAAAATAAGCACTGATCTACTGCAAACAAACAAAATGTGTGTATTAGGAAAACACATTAGAAATAATAATTCGATTTGTGAACTTTAATGTTTCAATCATCAAAAGATCAGAAAGTTTGAAAAACATACGGGGCTTAAGCCCCCAAAGCCCCCCTCGCAATGCCACTGAATAATTTTTTTTAATAAAGCTGTTATTTTTATCTCCTATAAGGTATCCAAAACTGGCTGCAAAGAACAAAGAGTCAAATAGTGCAGGAAACGACATCTTCGCAAAGTTTTCAGCCTACATCAAGAACACAAAGCCAGAAGCCAATGCAAGTGAGTTGAAAATCTATGATATTTAAAGGCGGGGTGCGTGATCTCTGAAAGCCAATGTTGACATTTGAAATCACCTAAACAAACACGCCCCTACCCCAACAGAATCTGGACCTTCTTTTGATAGACCCACCCCACACATACGCAACACAGGCAACGATGTCAGTTAGTAGACACGCCTCTTTGGTACTCAGCCTGACTCCCTTTTCCAAAGTGTTTTTCAAAAATCATGCACCCCGCCTTTAAATGCATCAATTGCTTTTTGTTGATGCTTGTCTTTAGGCCATTACATGATTCTGTGATTAAAACATTCATCAGAAGGGTGTATCAAACATTTGGCTGTGTAGGTCTGGAAAAAGGACTTGTGAAAACTCTGAAAAAACTGGACAACTTCCTAAACTCTCCTCTTCCGGACGAGATTGATGCTGATGGTACGGGAGAGATGCGCTCCAATCGCAAGTACCTGGATGGCAATGAATTGACGCTTGCCGACTGCAACCTTCTACCTAAACTACACATAGTGAAGGTGCAATGACGTTGATGATTCACTGAAAGATAAAATACTGAATGGAAGGCCGGGGCTAGTTGTCACACAGTTTTGCTTGGACTCTCATCATTATTTGTCTCTTTACATTCAGGTGGTTTCAAAGAAATATCGTAACTTTGAGATCCCAGCAGACTTTACAGGAGTTTGGAGATATCTGCAGAATGCCTACGCCCGAGATGAATTCACTAACACGTGTGCAGCCGATCGAGAGATTGAACTGGCCTATCAGGACGTAGCAAAGCGGGTCGGCAAGTAAACCAGACTCTGATCGTATTCAAAACTACAGAAAGCAACCCATCTCTTTCTGAAAGATCGTTTTCTTCAGGTGAAATGATACAAGTACCACATTTCTGAGCAGAATTTACCTTAAGGATTCCACATTGGACCGGTCCAAAATGCCTGTACTCTCATTAAGACGAATGTTTTTCTCTTGCCATCATGTTTTTTATCGCTGTCTTTGATGAAGAAACCCTGTGCCACTTTTTCTCTGAAGCTTTTGAGGATTTAATGAGGATTCTCTCGATTTAAACTGAATTTAAACTACTCGTGTGAATCATTCGAATGTGACTGGGATGATAGTTTGAGTTGTTAGTTGTAGAAAGGAGTTTTATACAAATTATTTTTGCTAGCTTGTCTAACAGCATTAATTTGTGCTTTATGCAATACCTAATCCATGATTTATTTTAGAGTAGAGAAAGATGTGAAATTAAATAAAGTTAGAGGATCTTGAGAAGAATTTGACTCAAGCCCACAGCTCTACCTGGTGGACATTTTAGGAATTGACACAAAAACGTAAAAATTTCAGATTGATTTGAAGTCAAACCATCACTCAAACTGGACACATTATGTAGGTCTCAGGTATTTCAAAACCTTTCTGGATTCTATATAAATCTGCATATTGGTCTATTATAATAAATATATTTTTTCACAAAGCATAATTTGTTCTTATTTAGTTAAAGAATTTTTTCTGTGGCCAAATTATATGATTTTTTAAATTCAACAGCATGTCACATCTATATGCATGTAAACTGGAACATTTACTCTAAACCAGTTTAAGGTGGTCTGCTGGTTTTGTTTAGATCAGTGGTGCCCAAACTGACCTGTAATGTGGCCCGTCATAAGATTAGGAAAAATGATAAACGTCACTGACGAAGATTTTCATATTTCTAATTAAACATTTTCTAAAATGTAATTTTTTTTGTTTTATTTGTGCAATATACAAATGTTAATTGAAATTAAATGCAATGGATTAAAGTGAATAATTTTTTATGTACATGAATACTTGAAGGTGTATCAGGAAACTCAACAAACTCGGGTACTATAGGCTAATAATAGAGAGGTCGAGGCAGTGGCACGCAGATAAAAGGATATTTAAAAAGTATTTTTTTTTTTACAACAGTTACCTTTGAAAATAAAACTGCATTAGTTATGCATAAACAGAGTCATGTTTGCTTATTTATTTTTTAAAAATTATAAATTAGGGGAATCAGGGCAACTTTAATTTTAATATAACACATCAACATTTATTTTCAGCCCACGGCCCTCAGTCAGGTTTGATTTTTGGGCAAAGTTTGGGCACCCCTGGTTTAGATAAACTAGTTTGATGGCTGATTATCAAAACTAGCTGAAAACCAGCTTGACTTGCAAATCCTGCTAAGACCAGCAGATCACACTGAGTTGGTTAAGGGTGTTCATTATCATTTATCTTTATTGGCCTGTTTCACCTTTAAAACGTTTTTCCTAACCATTACTTTAGGAAAAATTAATATCAATTACCCACACTTATTGTGTAGCCTTGAATGATATTGCATTTGTAAATTGGTAGCTTATATTCTGTTGAAATAAACAATGCTGTGTGGTTATACAGCTGTACGTCTGCCGAGTTGTAACACCACTAACAGCTGGTTACAGTATATGAGACGCTTCAGAAAACTCTTTATCAAACTGTCCGAAAAGTGTGAAAAACACCATCACTCCATTTTGAGGTCTTGCACACGTGACTGCATGTCTGTATGTCAGATTGATTCGGCATCGCTGCTGTATTATACGAGTGCAGAGATCAGATTGGGTGAAACAGGAGAGGTTTTTCTTCTGTAGTAGCTCAGGCTGACTCTCGGCCTCATGGGTTTTAATTACCACACATCCTGTGAAGGAAACCATTTCAGCAGCTCGTCCAATGCGTTGCTTTCACTAGAAATTCAAACCATCTGCATTTATGTCTGCGATCTTTATTTGGGCAGTGGGGCAGAGGCCGGTCAAACGTGCATTTGACTCTTTCACTGATTGCTTCAGGTTTTGCAGTTTTCAATGCACATATAAGGTCCGGTCGCTTCAGTCTCACCTCACACATCAACCCCACACAACATACAATCATTTGTCATGAGAGGAAATCTTTCTCCGCTATGCTTTTATTAGCCACAGTACAGTTTCTCGGTGAGAAACCGTAGTTTGTATTAGCATTAGAAATGATGTTTGAAAGGTATTTGGGTTATGTTATTATCACAAATTTGTTCTTCACAGATTTTTCAGTGTATACGGCATTGCATTTACAAACAAGGTAGAAGTATAGACACATACTGTTTACAGTATGTTTGTTCCCTAGGATCAAACCTATAACCTGTTGTGCAATGTTAATGCATTTAATGCTGAGCCACAGCACAGAAGACGACTGCGGGCCAGAGCTGCACCGGATCCGCTGACTTCTGGCCCGGAGTCGTCTGCTGTCTGAAATTAAACTGTGGTGTTTTTGTATCGTCAACTAATGTCATTAAAAAAGAAATAAAATGCAGAAACACCTTAAAACTCACTGTTTAAAGGGATAATTCGGCCAAAAATGATATTAAACCCATGATTTTAAATCCATTACCGGAAGCTAGTTCTTTTTGTTTATACAGTTATGGATATTTCACACGGATTACCCCAGAAGGCCTTCGTTTATCCCCCTGGGGCCGGTTGGATTTCTTTTGTGAAGTATGGATGCACATTTTCTTGGGACTTGAAGGAGGCGGACCCCGTATATTTACATTTTAACAAGTGAAAGATCTAAGACATTTTCTAAAATGACTCAAAATGCACTGTAAAAAAATTCCGTAGAAATTACAATGTTATTGTAGCTGGGTTGCCGGTAATTTACCGTAGATTTACATTTATGTTATTTACTGGCAAGAGTTTGTTCAAAGTTAAATACATTTTAAATATTAACAAGTCTTTATCTTTACAGAATAAAACTATACAATTACAGCCTCATGCAAAGCATTCTGGGAACCAGAAATCATCATCAACCTTTTTCTGTTTTTTGCTTCAGATTTTGTTTTCCAGAATGTTTTGCTTGATGCTGTTTTTTTAGTTTTACTCTGTAAAGACAAAGACTTGTAAATGTTTAATGTTCATTTAACTTTGAACAAACTCTTGCCAGTAAATAACATAAATGTAAATCTACGGTAAATTACCGGCAACCCAGCTGCAATTTCTACGGATTTTTTTACAGTCTAAAAATGATGGACATATGCATCTCGGACGGCTTGGGGGTGAGTAAATCATGGTTTAATATTATTTTTGGCTGAACTATCCCTTTAATTGTTGTGTTTATCAGATTGATCTCACGGAAAGTCACGCAAAATTGTATATTGAAATTCAGCTTTATTTCGTGCATTAAGCACGAATGTTTTTTTTTGTGTGTCACTCTTTGTGTCACAAATTTCTTATAAATAGTTTTTTTGTGTGTGTTGCATGAATTTTTATTTTGTGTCATTTTATGTATTGTTTTCTCATTGTTTTTTCCTATGTTCTAAGACATCCTAACACAAACCCTGACTCTAACTCCAACTCCAGGCGTATGGTATGGCAAGCCATTTTAACTTTTATTCGTTGAGTTCTTGAAATCAACAATTCTTTTTTCACGAGTTAACATTTTAATTCTTGATATCAGAAATGACATTTCTACTAGTAACAATGGCAATTTTTGATATCAAGAATTCAGTTGTTACTAGTTAAAATGTTAATTCTTGATATCAATAATTTGATTGTCACTTGGGACAATGTTAATTTCTTTTATCTGAAATTGTATTTCTGATATCAATATCATTTCAGATATCTAAAATGGCTTTCTTACTAGTAACAATCCCATTTATGATATCAGAAATAAAAATTCTCACTAGTGACAATCGAATTATTGATATCAACTATTATCATTGTTACTAGTGGAAATGTAATTGTTGATATCAGTAATTTAATTGTTGATTTTAAGAATTGAATTGTTGAAATCAAGAATTCACATTGTTACTAGTAGAAATGTAATTTCTGATATCAAGAATTAAAAGTTTAACTAGTGAAAATTGAATTGTTGATATCAAGAACTCAACGAATAAAAGTTAAAACGGCTTTCCATACTGGCGAGAATAGTTTTAAAAGTGGAAGAAAAACATGTAGAGACCAATAAATAAAGGTACATCCTAACCCAAACCCCAAATCTAACCCCAAGCGACAATGATTTAAAAATAGAAAAAATGAGAAAACAATGCATAAAATGACACGAAAAAAAAGTCGTGCCACGGACACAAAAAATTATTTAAAGAAATTTGTGCGAAAAAGACATTCATGCTCAAGACAAGAAAAAAGCAGAATTTCGTGCCATAGACACAAATAAATTGTTCAAATGTTGCGTGACTATAACATGACTTTCCGTGAGATCATGTTGGTTTATATCATGTGCTCATATGTTCTAGTAGATGAAATGTGTCAACACAATGATAGACTTACATTGAAAATGGAAATCAGGCAGTATATAGAGACCAAAAGTGAGCTTTTCCAACGTTAGTCAGTGAATAAATGCTCTGAACCTCACATCCATCTAGAAATTCACAAAAAAACCCTTAACTCTAGTATTTTAGATGGAAAGAAAGAGGTACCATGGTAAATCGTAGTTACCATAACATTTCCTGATGTGGTTATAAATTAAATTCATCACATTGTATAATGAAATTGGAAATTATGTGACTGCAAGTAAGGAATTGATATGTTGAATGCCTTTTTCCGTCTGTACCTGTCTTAAAGAGACAAACTTCAGTTCTCACCTGATTTCATTTATACGGAAGTGCCAATTGGATTTTCTTAACACAAAATCCAATAGTAATCTAAAGCAGAACTCAGTCCATCAAGAGCACGCGAGAGGCCTTCACATCTCCACTTAAATCACAAACATGTTACAGTGGTAACTTGCCGCTTACTTCAACCATTTTATCAAAACAACCTCTTGCTCAAGTCTTCTAATTATATGTTAATATGGAGTTGGAGTCAGGCATCACTGAGCCGTAATATCCTTTAAGATCTTGTTGGATTTGTGACTGAAGATCGTCCGTGCATCAGTGATGCTGGCCGGGCTCTAAATGATACCAAATGTTCAGTTTGCCCCCGTTTCAAACAGCAGGGTAATTGTGGGTACTCATCGGTCAGATCCCGATTTAGACTTCAGTGATGTCTGTCAGCACCTCATGAAGGCATCCAAAAGCTTTCACATTTTATGGTGGAAAATTAAAAGTCTCCACGCTATGTGTGTATGAAATGGCCTTCATTATTGTTTGCTTTGGTAAGGATATTTTTTGTCCATCGTCAGCTTGCCTTTCTGGATTTAGCGATACAGAATTGCAGCGTATGCCGTCCTCTATCTGCTTAAAGTTTCCATCCCACTGTATGCTATGATTTCATCTGCTCTCCATCATTTACCCATATAAGCGTTTAGATCTGTGCTTCGATATAATTTGTTTTTCCGTGGAAAGCTCTGAATGACTCTTACTTCAGCTCAAATGAAACTTCTGTCATCTTATTCATGTTGGTCCAAACCCATGTGATTTTCTCTTTCTTCTGTAAAACACCAAAGGATACAGAATCGGAATCTCTCCTTCCTATATAATGCAAAGCGTATGGTAATGAGGGCTTTTGAATCTCCAAAGAATCACAGGTAAATAATTCACAAGACTGAAGAGCATGCTCTGAATCTTCTGGTTTTTTCCTGTCTTAAATTTTTAAGTAGCCTACAATCAAATTGGCTTGGAAGTTTACATGGTTTTCATACTTCAACTCAATAAAATAATCTATAACTTTACCAACTGTTACCACAACTTCCTACTGGTCAAAATTTGAAATAGTAAGTTGAGCTTGAAACCAATTAGATTTTACTTTAAAATAGAGATGCACCGATATATCGGCCAATAATCTGTATAAATAATCGCTATTAGCCAATATAATACAGCCGATATAACCTGTGTATAGAAAATGTAAAGAAGCATTACTAGATTAATGTTATTAATTGTTTTTAACTCAGAAAACCTCATCTTATGTAAAACCACCAAACCATTTGTATCAGTGGACATTTATATCGATGCATCTCTACTTAAAAATGTAAGGCATGTAAATGTTTTTACAGTGCACAGTTTTCATATTTTTCTCATATTATACGTCTAATGCTACATACACATCAAACGCAGGGCATTGCGTTACTCGTTCTAGATTATCGCAGGATTTTAACTTTGTGTCATGCGAAATTTTCGCTCGAGTTTAATATTTTCAACTTGGGCAAAGACTTGTTTAAGGCGAATAGCGCATGCTTTTGCGGCAAATGCAGTATCGCGCCATTCACATCACCCCACGCGAGGATGCGTTTGATCGCATCTTTGCATTGACTTTGTATGTAATCCACTCGCGCAAATCGTTGAACTCGTGTCTGGTGTGAACCCACAGAGAGTCATACAGTGTTTAAAGGTGCAGTGTGTAAATTTTAGAAGGATCTTTTGACAGCAATAAAATATAATATAGATAACTATGTTTTCAGTGGTGTGTAAAGACCTTATTTAATTAACTGTATTGTTTTAATAATCTTAGAATGAGCCGTTTTTGTCTACAAACACCGCGGGTCCCCCTACATGTAAGCCGCCATGTAGTACCGCCATGTTTCTACAGTAGCCCTAAATGGACAACTGCTCTACAGAGCACGTTTGTCACTACGTTGTCTCAGATGATGACATGTCTATCCTGTGACGGCTATCGTAGCTTCTCTATGTGCTTCAAAAGGGAGGGGTGCAATTCGCATCCTCACCACTAGATGCCGCTAAAATCTACACACTGCACCCTTAAAGGTGCACTACAGACGATTACATGTTTGTCCTATGGCGGCTACCGTAGCTTCTCTATGCGTTTCGAAAGGAAGGGTGAGCTCTGCACGGAGCCGTTGGTTGCAATTCACAATCTTACCAGTAGATGCCACTAAAGATCTACACACTAAACCTTTAATGCATTCAGTAGTACACTATTCATTGCAATTGTAAAAAGTGCTATACAGTAATAAGTTTGAAATGAATATTGAATAAATTATGAAATTTGCATATTCTAATTTAGTGTGTTGCGTGAGAATCAATAATGTTTGCTATCAGTGATGTCAAAGTCACATGTCATGAGTGCATAGTTGCTTTGTATTAAAAACGCTATAGACATTCCCTCTCTGTGTTCCACAAAAGTATTGCATTTTTGGATAAAACTATTTATTTAATTGTAATACCAGCTTGCTCCAAACAGTAGGGTTGTGATGTCATCTTAACACATCAGTCAGAGTTTCATCCTCCAGCTTCTGTATTCATGACATTAGCCACCTCTGCATTGGTGTTTGGGGATGTCAGGCCCACTGCATGCTGGGAAGTCAGATGGAGAGAGTGATTGGGTGAAATAATGTCACTCTCACACATGTGTGTTTGTTTAGGATTTGGCACTCGACAGCTAGGAGGTGTCAGAAAAGAGACTTGATCCTGCTTTGCACATGAAACCAGAGCGTGTGTGTCATGCTGGAGATGAAGGACCCGGTGGACCGAGTCCAATGTGAGAGAGGTTTAAACCATCACCTGCACTTCACACCACCGCTGTGATGTCACTATATCTGATCTCAGTGACTTCAAGTGAGTTTGGGCTAAGAAAAATAGACATTTTGTTATTTTCTTTATCATATTTTGGCAAAGTTTTGAAGAGCACAGGATGTACACTATAGACGTTGTTTAAGCCAACTAAACAGCATTTCACCCTGATTTTGGATGGGTATTGATTTGGTAGACGGTGATGTTGTTTCAGGACCAACACAATATCAATAAAAGGCAGGAGAACAAATAAATGTACAGGTTTGTACCAACATCAAAATTTTCATTTTTGGGTGAACTATCCCTTTAAAGATGCATCTTTGTTGTTCCTTACAAAAACATTACTGGCATGCATCTTGAGATATGTCAATGCAAGTTGTTTTTAAATTAAGACTATTCAATCATGCATTTTAGTCTGGTACTAAGCCCTGCCCCTAAGTATACTAGTAGTATCTAGTCTTCCTAACAAGCAGACACACGGTGATCGGTGAGCTCATAGGTGCGATGGGGTAGAGATAAGATTTCTTTACAATAGTTCCTCCTCCTCCATCCCATTGACTGCCAGTGAGCCGGAGGTGTTTAAAGATTGCGCCCCGCCGCCTCTCTGCTCCCATGAGCTTCACACTTCATTTGTAGGGAAACCTCCCGGTGGCAGCAAATACTTCACGAGCGCTGCCAGCATAAATCATCAGACCCGACGAGTCCGTCTGCATCCTTCAGACGGCCGCAGAACACTAAGGCTCTCTATTTCCAGAGAAAAAGCCGCTGGGACATTGTCCTTGGCAAACCTCCAGCCAAAGTGGGACAAGCGCAATGCAGATTTGATTGCTTGTGAAGTGATTTGAAGCAACGAGGGGCTTAACTCTATGAGAAATGACTGACCTTCACAGCGCACAGCGACTACTATTTCATCTAAGGAAAACTATAGGAAATAATGTGCAAATCAGGATTCTTTAAGGAATGACACATGCAGAAACCAAGGAAATGCAGGATCTGTTATCGACAAGCTTCATCTTGAAGAAAAAGCTGATACTATAGATGTTTTGGCCTACCTGTTTATTTCTATCGTGACAGAAAACAGAACCCAAGGACGTCTTTCACCGAGTCGGCAAAAGGACGAGAGAAGATTGAGCACGATGTTGGCTTTCGAAAGGAAACAAAAGTGTTTGGTTTTAAAACAATGTAATAGTGTGGAGCCGACTCTAAGTAGCACTAAATAAGCCCATTGAGCGGTTTCCAGGCCGAGGTGATCCAAAGCAAACATTGATCCGGCTCATGTGATGGATGTTTGCGTTCAGTGATAGACTCTCAGCGCAGGTTTAGACAAACAGCTGGCAGTGTGTTTGAACAGCTCGCGGCATTAAATGACCCGTTTCATCTGACACATTAGCAGCCGTTAATCATCACAGGCCTTATAATGGAGCATTTGTCTGTCTTAAAGTGTATGTTATGAAAGTCTTCGGTGGACGTAGTTGAAAACGCTCAGCAAAAGTGACGGGAAATCACAGAAATCTGCCGGAGATTTGGAGCGACATATTTTGGTTAGATGTGCAGAGATAAGCCTCTTTCAACAAGCTGACTTGAGGTTTAAACAGAGCTGTGCTCTTCGAGTTTAAGTACCATTAAACAATGATAGTCGAGGACAGAAACCTCACATGGACAGATTATCATCTGAGCTTTCTGATGGGCTCTGTTCATATTCAGCATGTATGACAGAAAAATGTCTCGAGAGAGATCAAAAAGTGCAAACCCACAGATAGCGGTCAGAAAACCAACAGCGCTTCATATCACTTCAGTTTAAATCAGTTTACTTTAATCCAGTTCGAAACAGCTCTTTTTAATTCAGTTTAGTTTAGTTCTGTTTAAATTAGCTTAGTTCAATCCAGTTCAAATCAGTTTAGTTATATTCAGTCTAAATCATTTTAGTTAAATCCGTCTTAAATCAGTTTAGGCTAATCCATTTTAAATCAGATTAATTAACTTCAGTCTGTTCAATTCAATCTAAATCAGTTTAGTTCAATCCTGTTTAAATCTGTTTAGTTAAATCAATTTAGTTGTCAGTTCAATTCTGTCTAAATAAGTTTAGTTTAATCGACCTTAAATCAGTTTACTTCAATCCAGTTTAAATCAGATTAATTCAATTCAGCATGTTCAATTCAATGTAAATCAGTTTAGTTAAATCCTGTTTTAATCTGTTTAGTTAAATCAATTTTAAATCAATTTAGTTAAATTCTGTCTAAATCGACCTTAAATCAGTTTAGTTCAATCCTGTTTAAATCTGCTTAGTTAAATCCATCAGAAATCAGTTTAGGCTAATCAATTTTAAATCAGTTTAGTTAAATTCAATCTGTTAAATTCAATCTTAATCAGTTTAGTTCAATCCTGTTTAAATATGTTTAGTTAAATCAATTTAGTTAAATTCTGTCTGTTCAATTCTGTCTAAATCAGTTCAGTTCAATCGACCTTAAAACAGTTTACTTCAATCCAGTTTAAATCAGATTAATTAAATTCAGTCTGTTCAATTCAACCTAAATCAGTTTAGTTCAATCCTGTTTAAATCTGTTTAGTTAAATCAATTTTAAATCAATTTAGTTACATTTTGTCTGTTCAATTCTGTCTAAATCAGTTCAGTTCAATCAACCTTAAATCAGTTTACTTCAATCCAGTTTAAATCAGATTAATTAAATTCAGTCTGTTCAATTCAGTCACAATCATTTTAGTTCAATCCTGTTTAAATCTGTTTAGTTAAATCCATCTGAAATCAGTTTAGGCTAATCCATTTTAAATCAGTTTAGTTCAATTCTGTCTGTTCAATTCTGTCTAAATCAGTTCAGTTCAATCCATCTTAAATCAGTTTACTTCAATCCAGTCTAAATCATTGTTTAAATCAGCCCAGTTTAATCAAGTTTTAAGGTCTCATATGACATAATTTCATGTTGTACTTTGTCTTTGGAGCGTTAAAAGCCGTTTGTGCATAGACGATCCTTAATGTAAAGTCTCAACCTAAATATTCTCTGTAAAAACGAAGGCTCATCCACCCATTCCTAAAACACCTCATTAAAACATGCCTCCACATACTGTATCTATGTCACTGTGTGGGAAGATTTGCATAACACCGCCCAAATGCATATGCAAAAAAAGAAGGCGTAGCTTTTATTCTCTCTGTAGTATTGTTGGCGTGGAGATGCTTTTTGGTTTTGCCTCTATCACTCAAAAAATATCTGAGTTAGATTAATTATATTTTACAAAATAAACCCACACATCTCTTTTACAAATTAACACAAAAGTTTGTTTCTAGAATCTACCATTCTCATACAATCACACTGAGAGTGATAGGAATATTCACACATCCATCCATCCCTGATATATCCACGATCCTTCATCGACCCATCCTTGTTTTTTGCAACAATGCATACGGATAGATATTTTTCATAATTTAAAGTCGCAATTAAAAATCATAATTGTGAATTATTTCCCCTCATACTGCGTTTACACTTATCACTTTGATAATGACATTTTTGTAAACTTGAGGCTTAGTTGTAACACTTTTCCATGTTTATGTTTTAGGTAACAACATTAAAATAATTTAAAGGTGATTTTTTTTGGGATTCTTTAATTATAGATACACACCAAACTCATAAGTCGAAAAACATATTTACTTTCATGCCTCCAAAACACTCATTGCTCAATCTTTTAATAAAAACACATCAAACCTTTAACAAATTTGCAGAGAAAAAGATCAATTTTAGCACAGATCGCTCAGCCCTGTGTAAAATTAACCCTGCATTAGTTTGTGTCCCTCTTACCCCCTATACATCACACAGAAGACGATCAGTTCATCGGCCTAAAACTGGTTGTCTGTTAAAATCATTTCTCTGCCTACAAATTCACGATTTCAGGAAGCACCTGCTTATAGCAAGTGTATTATTATTGCAAGATTGTATTACTGACAGGGTAAAGAGTAAATTTGCTTTCACAAAAACAGTTCTGTATGAAATTCACTAAAGCAAACCTTAAGCGGCATGAAGGGGTTAAATTATCAGTTTCTTTAACACTTATTGTTAAAAATAACATGTGCTCAAACCAGACATGATATCTGACCCACAAATCATCTGTAACATTTAAAAAGACAGGAGGAATTATACCAAAAAGCTGTTTTTATTCTCAAAGACAAACTATACAATCAGAAATGTTCAAAAATCTCACAATTTTTACTGGATCGTTAGTCCCACAGAAACAGGTGAAGGTTTGACACGGACACATCTGTCCAGTATTTGAGTAATGACATGAGATGATATCAATAAATGACTGTTTACAAACAAAGCATTCTGATGAAACAAATGATAGCATCCAGGTTATTTCTAGGGGTTCAAATAAGAAACAACAGTAATGGAGCGTAAAAGACATTTCGTATAGTGGGTTAAGGCGATCTTGCATACGGACTACATAAGCAAACTTTTTAATGAAATCTGCACAATGCATGTTTTAAAATAAAAAAATTGCCAGTAATCTCTCCTGACCCGAGACCTGTGAGACCCCTACAGTATAGCAGAGTTATGTGAAGATATTACATGACAAAGACATAACAAACAGTCAACACAACCCAAAAGCATATACAGACATTTAGACACAGCCGTACATGTATTAAGACAGACCAATGTTCTTCTCTTTCAGCTATATCAGGCATATTGAAGTAATAAAACATGAAAAGTCACACTGTAAAAAAAATATTTGCTGCATTATTTTTTAAAATTTTTTTGAGTCAACTCAGATTTAAACCGAGCCCCTAAGGTGACATCGGAGTAAAACAAATCTAAAGTTTAGTTTGATGTGCTCACGTGAAACTTTCGTGTACTCATGTGAAACTTTCATGTGCTCACGCGAAACCTTCATGTGCAGAATTTTTTGTAAAAGTAAAACTTTTGCGTGCACACGTGAAACTTTCACTTCACATGCGCACGCAATAGTTTCACGTGCGCGCTTGATAGTTTCACGTAAGCACGCAAAACTAAATGCGATAGTTTCACGTGCGCACGCGATAGTTTCATGTGCGCACGCGATAGTGCCCTTAGGGGCTCTGTAGATTTACAAGTCATGTCAACTTACTCTTATTTATCTTGACTAGAGATGAGTTGTTATAACTTATAAAATTAAGTTGACTTTTTTAGTAAGTTGACATGACATGAAAAAAATTTTATGCAGGAAAATATTTTTTACAGTGTCTAGAAAGTTAACAGTGCAGAGTTTCTGTACATTTGCAGTTGCCTGCTTGCAGTTTTTGTAAACATTCTGTAAACATAATAACTCTCCTTACTACCAGAAGACACCGCGGTAAAATAAAAAACAAGGCAAAAATTAAACAGTGGGGTAAGGACAGCAGTGTAAATGTTGTTACTGAATGAAAAGAAATCAAATGTAATACTGTACATGACAAATGATCGTGGATAATGATACACATGCAGGTTTGTGTTGTTGTATTCATCTCTAAGACATACAATGTAAAAATGATGTTTGATCTGTAGTGCTGTCTCTCTAACTAGAGATACATGACCCCAAATATATAGTGCTGAGTTTTGGGTGAATCTCACAAGATTGTCATGGTGATGTTTTACCCCAATATCAAACTTCTAATGCGCATACAGGATGATTTTCATTATGAGACTGAGGGATTTGATTTCTTTATGTAATAGTGTTGAGTAAAATATTACATTTCTTCATGGGATTCAGCATTTTCTGGCCTTAAAGCTTCATTTATGTCCCACCCTTAACAAAAACAAGTGCTTTGATCTACACATCGAACGAAATAAAGAAAATTGGAGCCGCCAGCAGCCGATGAACAAACATTTTATCAAGTACCGCTTGTTGAATCCAGAAGCATATAATTATCTTCAAAGACGCCAGCTACAAATATATCATGTAAACATATTTCACTTGTTAGTAACAGTTTGATTCCCACTTATTCATTATTGCATTAAATAAATTATATTATTAAAAAAATTGAGATGCTTTTGTAAACATCAATTGTGTAATTTAGGCTACTTTGTTTGATTGTCTGTTAACGTTAACTGCGAATTGTCTCATCATGAAACAAAATGGGTGGATTATTTTGCCATTATTTTGATATTGTACAGCATGACAGTAAGATTATAGCACATATATTATAATGTACACAGCACACAGCAGAGACGTTTCTGAGATGCTTGTTTGATCAGTTAGTTCAGTTTGCATAGTGTGTAACTAACCCACACAACATTGTTAACCATCCAGTTTTAGATCAGAGGGTAACTGTATTGGTTACATAGACGTGGACTATCGAGGCAATGCATGCATGAGAAAATCTGATGAGATTTGATCATGTTTGCATCTGAAGAAGCGAAGAATTCGGCCACTGAGTCATCAAAAAACATTAAATAAAAATACATTTACAATAAATTAAGGTGATAAACATTGGATGCTAAAATCAAACATGTGAAGAGACTCACCCTCACTTAACATTTGTACATTTATGATTTTATTATAGATGTTTTGTCATGGATTTATCATGGAAATTCTTAATGCCTGTTACTTCATATTTTGAATATGAAATGTTTTGCAAACACACTACTAGAAATAAAGAGGAATCCACAAACAATGCAAATATTTGTTTGTGAATAAAGTTATACAACATCGTATCCTTCCTTCATAGCGCTCGTACCATTGGAGATTTTTTCGGGTCGCTTCACAATAACAAAAATAACGACAAAAGATTTAAATTATAAAAAGAGTAAATATTGCATTAAGTTAATAATAGATGTAAAAAATTATAATAATATTCAAACATCTTAGATTTTGTCCCTCTAAACACATTGCATAATTTAAATTTGATATGGCTTATTTTGCTTCTCAAATCAGTACCATCTGCTACCATATTATACATAAATTAAAAACGAGGGAATTAGCCGACTTTCTAAGATGCATAAATAAAGAGAAATCACTTTCAGTGTTAAGAAATGCTAAATTATACCAAGTTAGTATAAAAAATATTTCGAGACAATAATGTGGACCTATTCCTATTTGAATGAATCTACTCTAGGCCGGTTAAAGGAAAAGTTCACCGCAAAATCCTGTCGTCGTTAACATTCAGTTTAAGGTGACAGGTTGACATAAACGTTCATTTTTGGGTGAACTGTCCCTGTCGTGTGTATCATCACTGCTTTCTAAAGTGGAATGTCAGACTAATGCCGTAATGAAGGCCATCCGTTTCGACATCAGTGTAGTCATAAAAATACACCGCAAGCATTCAACATCAAACCCTTTTCCCTCACTTGCACTATGTCCTTAAGGCTAACAGTGTTTTGTCATTTAAGTCCACCTTGTCAATATGGCCGCCAAACAGATTCGTCCATCCGACCGCTGGAGTTAAGCACAGTCGGCGAGCTGCTGTGGCTGCCGTCCGCCTCGCCGCCGTCCGTTTGATTGGGAAGATTGGGATTGATGAGGGTGCTTCCAGTAGACGCGCTGGTGCAAGGCGGCAGCATCCTGGATGGGGATCTGTCTCCTCCTGGGACCATGGAGAATTGGTAAGACCCAGACGAGGCGCCATAGTATAGATAGGGTGTGCTGCTGGTCTGGAAGGGCCCGCTTTGGTTTTGGGTGGAGCCGGGGTAAGGCGGAGGCAGGTAAGTGTGGTAGTGGGTTGTCGTGGACATTCCCAAAGACATGCCAGAGGTGACGGGTGTAGGTGTGTAGGTGAACGTGGCGGGGTAGTGCATTCTGGGACTGGAGAATCGACTCTCTGTCAGTGAAGACAGAGCGGGAAACTGACGCTCAAACTGACGCGGGTCGGCCGAGAATGGGCTTAAGTCTGATGTACCTGAGAAAACAAGAAAGAGTTTTTTTAGTCAATAATTTTCAGTGGTATTTCACTAGGAAAGTTTTACTGTGAAAGGTCATCTGTTGTGACTCTCTATAAAATCCAGATTAAATTTGGAGCATCAAAGTTTGATTTCACTTTAATTTCAATCTTTCGAGTATTAAAGATACCAAGATACTATTTACACAGAAGGTTCTTTACATTATGTATGTAGTAGTGATGGGGACGAGACCGCCTATGCCGAGTCAGAGTCAAGACAGAGTCTTGGAAGGGTCGAGACCGAGTTCATTGGTTTTCAAATACAGTCGAGTCCTCTAGGAGTCGAGACTGAGTTGAGACCGAGACCATAAAAACATGTCAGTTTTCATATTCATGATTTAATATCATCACAGTTAATAATCAACAGTTAGGCCTACAGATTAAGCTACATTGGGAATTGTTTAGAGGAGCAGTCTTAACATCTTAAAATGGACAATGCTTTTACTATCGTTGAAAAATCCTTACCACATGCATCATCTTCTGCCTATTTTTCTAGAGATAAATGCGGCTCTGATGGCAGCTTCTTTGCATTGCACCATGGGATGTCATTTTCAAATAATGCCCGTCAACATTGAATTGTATTATTATTGTTATGTGTTGTGTGGTTTTTTATATGAACATAAAAAATGCGCTGGTCTCGAGGACTCGGTCTGAAATTACATCTGGGTCGTCAAAAAAGCTGCTCTACTTCAAACTTACTTTAAATTGGTAACACCAAAAAAATTTTTATGACTTACATTTTCTTAATTTAGGGTGAAAAACGAAATAAAAAAAGATTAATGGGTAAAACGTAAAATCTTGAAACAATTTAAACTCTTTCTTAAAAAAAAAAATGCCTTTATCAACTGAAGTATTTTTTTACCTTAATCCAACTTTTACAGTGTACAATTTTACCTCTTTTTTTAATAAAAAAATTATAGGTATCTTTTTTGAGGTGGTTTCTCGGACCGAGATTAAGTCTAGTCCCAGACTAAAATGTGTGTTTGAGTTGCCTTAATTTAAAAACATCGTGCACATACACATCTTAACATATATCAGTACCATGTCATTGTTTTGTCTCAAGATGCACGCAAGTACTGTTTTGTATAATGATTGTTTAAAAAATACTTAACTAAGGTCTTGTCTTGGATTAATCTAAACTCTGGCCGGGAAACTGCCCCATAATGTTTTTAATAAGTTATTAATTATTTTTGGTTACTTTTTTGTTTTACACTTTTTTAAAGCAAAGCTTGATATTTTTACAATTAGTAACTTGAAAAAGTTTTAAAGTTGCTTTCCGAACAATGATTAAAACTTTTATAATTAAAATGGCATTGTTGCATGAGACAGAAGAGGGCGCTATCAAACTGACTTTACTTCATAAACTAAATGCATGCATGTAAAGGATAGTGAAACTTTTCATTGCTTTCAAATGAACAAACAGTTACATGAAAAATAAGGGAGATAATTATAAAGAAGCATCTTTCAAATGATTCCATTCGAATGATAAACAATTCTGTTTTGGTATCATAAACATAAATTAGATATTTTATTCTATGGAAGTGTCACTTTAATTATATAACACTTCACCAGAAATAAGGTTTGATATCCGTAAACAGCTTTATTTCCTGACGGCACATTCCAACCTAAACAGATTTTTATTATTTACAAAGAAAGCTGTGTAATAAATAACGTGTCAGGCGACAGGAGAAACAGGCTTAACTTCTGTGTCAGCACTTTAATGAACCTGAATCACAAACATTCATTACCATGAATTACTCAATAATTCAGTTCATTCAGGGTCAAGACCGCAGCGACGCTGAAGAAACGCCACAGGCTACTAGAAGATCTCAATGCAAACGAAAGACTTTTAACTGTCAGAAATGCAGCTGACGTGCTGTCAAAGGGTTTGGAGTTTTGCTTTCGGCTATTTGTTTCTTCTGCGTGATTAGTAAATGTGAATTATGCCCGCATGCACAAACACACACACATCTCTGCATTTCTATGAATATCAAAGCGAAACGTCGGAATAAACTGGGAGCGCACATGGAAACACTTAGAGGAAAAACAGTTTCCACAGGATGCATAATGAGCAGTCTCAGATGTGAGGCCATGTCTGAGATTAGCCAAAGAGAAGCAGTGATCTGCTCGCGCACGACCGCAAGAGTTTTTTAATATTATAAACCACTAATGGGCTGTGACTCCCCGAACCCCACGAGAGAAAATCCCAAAGGAGCATCTTATCGACTCTTCATGTCACCGCAACTGCCTGTTTTTGCACTCTGCATTCATCACGATCGGAGCCGCCTGCTAAATTAAAGGCTATAAACAAATAAACCTTCCTGTCTCCTCTCTTCTCTCCTCTTTAACCCCTGTTGCTGATGTAGCTACAGTAGTTTTGGATGGCGTCAGTAGTACAGTACAGCCGTGCGCCCTCCCTTGAGCTCTGGCGTGTGAGCGACGGCTCGGCAAACATTTCGAGGAACATGTGCGGCCAATTACGAGCAGATCGTCTCCCCACATTATCAACTCTTGACATTTCAAACCAAACAAAAAAAAGAGCCTTCAGGGGGACAGTGGAGCGGAGACGAGACCCAAGTCACATTTCCAAAACATTGATAGAAAATCACATATACAACCTTCAATCACCATCTGAAAGACTCTTCTTGCAGTAGGCATTCGTGAAAATGAAGCCATTGTGCTATGGGGTCTTGCCAAACCCTTTTTGGCTAAACTCAATATAACATCAATCACTTTGTGTTACGAGTGTGATGATGAAGTCTAGGAGCTGAAGCTTAAGGTCCGAATCCAGAAGGTTGAGGGTTCATGGACTCTTACTGTCCAGCAAATGCCTTCAGATAATGCCACTAATAAATAAGTATTACATGTTTTGCACATCTTTTGGGGATACCAATATATCGGCAGATACAAAATCAGTTTTCCCACTATCGGCCAATTGTTTTGAAACAGTCGATGAACAAAAGCAGATTATATCAAAAAGGGCAGAAAAAGGATTTTACGACACAATAATCTGAAAAAAAAAATAGTTAAAAGCAAAACTATCTAAATGAATGAATATTGGGTCTCATTCACTAAGCATGCGTACGCACAAATTTGTTCGTAAAATGTATATGGACAAATCATGATTCAACAAAAACTTTCTAACATTTATTTTAAATGTATGCAAAAATGTAAGAACAACTTAGGCCACACATGCGCAATAATCATGAACATACAAATTATGATTTGTATGTTAAATGTCTGTACGCACATTTTACGAACAAATTTGTGCATATGCATGCTTAGTGAATGAGACCCATTATTTTCATGCACATTTTGTATTGTGCATCCCTAATTGTAATCATTCAGCACCACTACTGTATATTTACGAAGTACCATAGTTTTATTATGGTTTTCTTTGAAGTACCACTTTACAATAAGGTTGTATATGTTTACATTAGTAAAAAAACAATATGACAATTGCCAATAGAGATTTTCAGCATTTAGTAATCTTTAATGTTAATATCAACATAATCATTTATGTTAGATCATTGTGCATTCACTAATGTTTTTTTTATTTTATTTAAAAAATTTATTAGTAAATGCTAAACTGAACATGAACTAAAATTAAATCTTTCCTCGTCAACGTTTTTTTTTTTTTTAAAGTTCCCAGCCAGCTCCAGCATTTTTTGCAGCATGCTTTTCAGACCAATTTTCTTCTTTAAATATATAATCATATTAATCATATACAATATATCAAAAAACTTTCATCCTATCTTCATTCGTTCTCTTTTTTTATCACCTCTCAAATATGGGTAGGTTTTTTCAAAAATACCAAATTTTGAGCAAAAAGCTAAGATAATAGCATTTTTGAAGAGGACTTTTGTTAGAGATCAGATTCAGAGTGATGATCAAAATATACAAAGAGTTTTTACTGTTTTTGGATCAGTGTATGCTTCAGTGTTTTATAAGTTGGGTAAGAGCGCCACCTAGTGGATAATAGTGGAAATATGCATTGCCGTAAAAACTCGTCATTGGCAGGAAAGCTTTGCTCCTAATTGACAAGTTAAAGGTGCAGTGTGTATATTTTAGCAGGATTTAGTGGTGACGTTAGGTATTGCACCCTCCCTTTCGAAGCACATAGAGAAGCTACGGTAGCCATCACAGGACAAACATGTCACTGTTTGAGACAACATAGTGATGCACTTTGTAGAGCAGTTTGTCCATTTAGGGCTACTATAGAAACAAAATGGCGGCTTTCATGTAAGGGGACCCACGGCTTATGTAGATATAAACGGCTCAATCTAAGGTAATAAAAACAATACAGTTCATTTTGTCAGGTCTTTAAAGGCCACAGAAAACATAGTTATCTATATTATATTGCATTGCTGTTAAAAGATCCTTCTAAAATATACACACTGCACCTTTAATAAATGCTGTAGAAGTATTGTTCATTTTTAGTTTATGTTAGCTAAAGCATTACCTATTTGTTAACAAATACAACCTTATTGTAAAGTGTAAATATTTGCATTTATTTATTCATCTGATGCTTTAATGCCAAGTGATTTTATTACATCATTACCTCAAATGCTCAACAAGTAACCACATAAATACCATGGTGGTACAATGTTAGTGTAATGGATTTAAATCATCCCCATCTCAAATGGTTAAATCAAAGTTCTTTACGGTCATCCACCATAATATTTCATAGCTTTCCAGTATTATTTTGTCCTGTGTGTTTATCCCCGTCCTTATCAGTCACCAGGTCTCCGGCTCAAAGGCGTAACTCGAACCCACAGCAAAGAAAAGCCACGCAGAACAGCTGGAGATGGAGCGATGCATCCGGGACGTCTCTTCACCACGCAAAGCCATTCAGCGACGCTCGCGGGAAGAATAGGGGGCGTTAGGACCAAGAGGTGCGTGTGTCTCTTTGAGGAAAGAACAAAGGCTGACATCTCCAAGATGAAAGCCGGCTGAAATCTAAACTAATCAAACCCAATGAGGCAGCTGGCCGGGGTTCAAAAAACAGCCTATGAGCAGCCACACCAAGAAGTCATTTAAACTTTCACATTTGCCCCAGGCTCAAAGAAAACAGTTAGGGTGGGGAGCCAAAGAAAAAACCGAGTTCAAAAACCAACCTGGCAGAAAGTCAAACAGGTGTATGAAAGAAAACGTCCTCGCTACGTGTTTGTTTCGAAACGAACCCCAAAGGGCGGGCGTAAAAAATCTGGTGCCTATTTAATTAATAAAGGCACGGTCGTAGTCGTCTATGCCAAAGTTTTGGACTCGGGAGCATTTACCTTTTGAGGTCTGTGAGTCAGAAACTCTAGTCTCTTTTATTGTTCCTTTTCAAGAGCTTTCAAAAGAGAATTGAGTTCAAAGACTCCATTGGAAAGGACGGGGGTTAGGGGAGATATTCTTTCAAATGATCTCGTGTTTTGAAGGTGCCGTTGTGCTTGGAAAGACATTCGCCCACGGGCGACGTAACAAACGCTTACAAAGCAGAAAGTTAACGGTGGAAAAATGCTTTGATTCCACTTCAGGAGAGACCAAAAGTGTTTGGACAAATCTTCACGGCTAACACGATCAGTTCAGAAAGTAAACACAGGCACATTTACATACACACACATATACAAAGATCCTCTCTTCTCTCATTAAACTTTCTGTCTGTATTTCTATCTGTATGGGCAAGGATAAGAACCAGAGAAAAGAAAACACGATTTTCTGCATTCTATATTAAAGATTACTTTGGTCTTTTTCTCAAGAGAAACATCTGAGATCTAGAAGTTTTTGTTTGAATTGAAGCTGAGAGACTAAACAGATGTCATTTTTTTGTGCTTTCTGGACGTGTGTACCTGAGAGACGTCTTGGCACATCACTGATGCTGGGCAGACCGGTGGCGCGGGTGGATGACAGCGGTGTTGTGGAGTGGATGGATGGTGATGTCATCTGACTCAGGTATGGAGTGTATGGCTGCTCGTAGGACCAGGGTGGGGAAGATTGTGCCTGACGTGGATCTGCAGGGATGAGAAATGAAAGAAATGCAGTCAAACACAAAGTTTAAAAGAGCCTCTTATGATGTTTACTACAATGGACAAATGAACGATACTGTATGCCACCACAAACATCAATACACATCCTGAATCTAATGAAACCTGGCCAAAATATGACTAGAATTTTTTTTATTTATAAAGCACATTTCAATACAAACAAAGTTGTACAAAGTGCTGTACATTAAAATATCTAGATGAAAGAAAAGGTTGTGACTATAAAAATATACTTTAGGAACCATTAAAGGTGGGGTGCATGATCTCTAAAGGCCAATGTTGCTATTTGAAATCACCTAAACAAACACACACCTACCCCAATAGAATCTGGACCTTCTTTTGATAGACCCACCTCACACATATGCAACCCAGGCAAAGATGTAGGTTAGTAGACACGCCCCTTACTGCTGATTGGCTACAAGTGTGTTTTGGTAATCAGCCTGACTACTTATTCCAAAGTGTTTTTAAAAATCATGCACCCCGCCTTTAAGAATTTTTGGATTGTAACATGCACAGTTTCACATTTCCAAATTTTCAAAAATCATGCACCCCGTCTTTAAGAATTTTAGGATTGTAACATGCACAGTTTCACATTTCCAAATACTTAGATTCTAGAAATATCCTGGTAGTATTATGCATTTAATTTATAAAGATTTCATTAAGAAATTCACATGATTATCCTAAAAATAATGTTACAATAATGTTCCATTGAGTAGGAGTTTTATTTATGCAAAATGTAATTTTATATTAACCCAAATTAAACCTCCTATTATGTTTGGGATCAAATTGACCCCAAAGCTACTTTGATCTCTCTGAAAAATATGATAATTTTATTTTTAAACATTTAAACCTACTTTTTGACTTTTTCTTAACACTTTTTGATTTTAAATTACTTTTAGTCGATTTTGAAAAAAGTGCCAAGTTGTACGAGTATTTCTATTAAATAAGCAATTTATGTATCAAAGTAATAAAAAAGTAATAAAAAATTAAAGTTTTGGTTTTTCCTAAAATGTTATTTTAAAATCTAATTTATTAAGCATATATTTAGATATTTGGGGTCAATTTGACCCCAAACATTAAAGGCGTTGCTAAAATTTGAACACAACAGGAGGGTTGAAGTAACTTATTAATTTTTATCGATTTTAGGGTTAATAATTTAGCTGGATAGATTTTTATGAGATTTACTCTTGAAGTAATCTACAGCCACCGACAAAAAACTGTGCTTGGATCTCAATACAAAACTGCCTAAAGTATAAAGGTCATGGTATGTAAATAACATTAACTTCCTGTTTGTTTTCTACAGTATTCTAATAAACACACAGCATCCGCCCTGCAGGATGAATGCAATCCAAGTGAATTACAAACATTACACAAACTCTGAGAGAGAGAGAGAGAGAGAGAGAGAGAGAGAGAGAGAGAGAGAGAGAGAGAGAGAGAGAGAGAGAGAGAGAGAGAGAGAGAGAGAGAGAGAGAGAGAGAGAGAGAGTAACTTATGAAAGATTTCAGATGAATGTAATGAAATTAAAGTGACAGTTCACCCAAAAATCTATCTTATGGTATTATTAATTCACCCTCATGTCACTCCACACTCAAACTTTTCCCTGCTATGTTTTCCATTGAATACAAAATAAACGAAAATATATATTTGGAAAAACTTCCCCATCAAACCATCATTAATGTACTAACGTACTGTATTCCACTGTATTTCATCTCTTCTGAAGCCATATGGTAGCTTTTTGTCAGGAACAGATCAAAATTGAAGCAGATCATTTTCCTTTTCAATGAGCCTTCAAAAGATTTGAAATATATACTGTATACCGTAGCTTACTACTTTTATGGGGTTTAATGTTTTGGATAATTTTTGTAGAGCTTGACGGTTGTATGTAAAAGAAAGTAAACTAAAAATAATGACGGCATTTTCATGTTTCGTTGAACTATTCCTTAAAGCCAGCAAGCAGTCCATACAATCTGAGGAATAATGCAAACTCGATACACATTTCTCGATTTGTATTCTTGGCTTAGTTTTTCTTTTGATATCCATACATCCAAATTATACATGATTCAGACATCTCCACTTGCACATCCATCACTATCACCTGTTTAAATCTGATTGACGTCCTCAGATTGAACCGTACTGTACGCCACCGTTTCTATTTCTTGCATCACACAGTCTGATTCTCCCTCACTACAGTATGTGTTATCTACGCTGGTTTATCTTCAGCAAATCAAATCTAGACGCTCTCTTGAATAAACCTACCTGTTCTCCAAACACTGATGTTTGTACAGTACACAGACCGCAGCGCCAGAATTCCACAGCCGTCATTAAAGGTCACGCCAGTGGGAGGCCGACGGCCAGACGGGCTAAAATAGTTAAAGGAAAGGAAAATGCCATGGGCGGTTTACCTGAGATCTGAGTTTGCCCCTGTGGATTGAAGGAGTTTGGCGTGGCGTTGAGAGACGGCCGGGGACTCTGGTTTTGCACGGCAACTCTCATGGTGGTCTGGCGTAAGCGCTCTAACTCGCTCAGACGCTCGGAGAACAGGGGTGGTTTAGGAGAGTCCTCCAGTTTCTGTCTGTGTCCTAACGAATGATATCAGACAGATATTACAATTAATACATCGGATCACTCTTCTAAGGCCTTTTTTCATACAATATCTGTGCAATGGTAGACAACGCTTCCACTGTGCTATCGAGCTGCGTCTCTATACTCGAAAGTGATTTCTGAATGTGCAAATGTTACTGATTGTTGTCTGTGTTGTTACTTTGACATTGATGTGTTCGGCATATGCTATTTCCAAACTACTCGCAGTGCATTAAAGCTACAGTATACATGCAATGGGTACAAAAGCTGTCACTGGGTCACTAAAGGTCCTACTGTGTACTAATATGAACTCTTTAGGTACAAAGGGGTACTTTTTGAAAGGGTACCGCCCCAGTGACAGCTTTTGTACCTTTATTTGTGCGAGTGCACTGAGTAAATTCAGCTATATAGGGCAGAAGGATAGACTTTATTTTGGTCTGTTCCTTACAAATGACTTCAGAGGGTTTTAAACAGACAGTGCACATCGTTTTATATTGTTTTATTTGTGTCCTGCTATTGAAGCTTGACAGCCACGGTCACATCTGCCTTTAAAAAGGTATTTGTGGGAAAAAATGACATGTTTGATCCTTACAAAAATTAACCACGGTTTTACTGCAAATAAAATTAAATGATTACTGTAGTTGTAACCCCTTAGTTTACTTCTATATTTTGCAAGTAAATTTTTGTCTATCACAAAAAAAACACGAAATTTCATTATATAGTCACATAATTTTTTTATTCTTTTTTCATGATATTATCACAAAATTCCGTGTTTTTTCGTGATCGTATAACGAATTCCTGTTTTCGTGTGATTATCACGTATTGGTTACTTAACTGTTTTGTCCTATTTTCTAACCATTGTCGCTTCAGTTTAGGGTTAGATTTACATAAAATGCAACTCTAACCCTAACGCCAGGTGACATATAAAAAAATAAATCAGAAAAAATAGTATAAACCAATACATAAAGTGACATTCTAATGCAAGCACCAAATCTAGCCCTAAACTGAAGTGACAAAAATAGTTTAAAATGCTTCGTTATACGATCACGAAAAAAACTCAGAAATTCGTGATAATATCACAAAAAAAGAATAAAAAAATTATGTGACTAGAAAAAAACTATATATTGTTGGAAAGGTCTAAGAATGTAGTTTTTATATTACAAAACATTTTAGCAGTAATTATAATGCAATGACAGTAATTTATTAATTTGTGACAAGAGTATGCAGCGAACCATTGACACCTAGTGGCATTTGTTGGTAAAACCACTAAAAGTGTGACACAAACGTCATTTTTTTGTGATCATTTTATGTATAAAATATATACTTTATTGCATTATTTTTATTTATTAGAATAAATGTAAACTGTAATAACAATTTGTATGTAATATTTTCACCTTCAGACAGACACAAGTGTCTTCTTCAAAACAAGAACAAGATTACACTTCTAGATAAAAAAAATGCAAGACTTATATTAATTTGAAGGTGTACATCACTTTTTCATCCCCCCCATAAAGGTCTAAACCAGTTAAGGGGTTAAACCACACTCTAAAAACACTTGGGTTAGATTACCTTCCAATTTTTTATATTTTTATAACCCCAACAGTGGGTTAAAACAACCCAGCGTAGGTTAAATTACAACCCAGTGGGTTAGGTTTGTGAATTTTTCACCCAATGCTTGGTTGAAAATAAACCAGCATTTTTAGAGTATACTGTATATGGTTACCACAAATTAACTATGGTTTTGCTAACTATAGTTTAACTAAGGTTCTACCAATAGTAATCAATTCACCAAGTAAACATGCACTCTTAATTCTGCTGGGTTATTTTTATCCCAATGCTGCGTAAATATTGGACAGAACACATGCTGGGTTAATAAATAAACCAATGCTGGGTTGTTTCAATGCAATGCTGCTTTGTTTTAACTCAAGGTTGGGTTAACAACAACCCACAATAGGTTTATTTATAACCCAACATGTGTTCTGTCCAATTTTTACCCAGCATTGGGTTAAAATAACCCATCAGACTTATGCTTACTACTATAATAAAACCATAATTCCTTTTTGCAAGAGATATAAATGCTTATTTTCAACCCAGCGTTGGGTCAAAAAGGGACAAACCTAGCCGTTGGGTTAAATACAATTTTTTTCATTGAAACAACCCAGCATAATAGGTTAAATTACCATTGGTATAGGTTTGTGCCTTTTTGACCCAATGCTGGGTTGAAAATAGCCCAGCATTTTTAAAGATGTGGTAACAGAATTGCCCTTTATTGCAATAATAGACTAAATTGAATTAAAACTCATTATTTAACATAATATGTTAAATAATGAGTTTTAATTCAATTTAACCTATTATGTGCGGGTCAGATGTCCGAGTGATGCGGCTTCAAGCAGATTTCAACTTTTCAATCTTTTCACAATAGTGTCTAGGACACAACAAGTAGTGAAGTTTGACCTGTCCATACAGGTAGTTGTTTTATACCCTGGCATTCATCCAACAGAATTCACAGTCAAATTACACGACTGCTATATTTTCCTATTATTCCTCTCATGCTTAACACTACCATGAGTCCATGAGTCACGACAAAAGAATGAGCCACCGGTGTTTATTCATTCAGTTCCCATAAAAGAGGACGGACTCAATCTCGTATCCTTCAATAGAGAGCGCGAGTCACGCCACGCATCCCCCTCCCATCCGCGTTCTTACGCTGCACAACATCCCCGCTAAAGAACCGACCGCGGGCCCGATTTTGTTCAAACTTGTCAATACTTCAGAAGAATACATGTTAAAGAGGGACTTTGTAAGTCGAGTCTTTTTAACTGTGTCGGTCTGTCTAGCCCAGTTTCTTCCTCTGAATGGCTCTAAAGTAAATATCGAGCAAAAGAGCTTGGCCGCTCTCCAGTTGCCTGATCGAGAGCCAAAGCTACCTCCGATCTCGCAAAACCTGATTGTGCTCTGGAGTTAAGCTGAGCAAACATGACTTTGTGAGTCTTCATTCAGAGGTTAATGCGGGCCGCACACAAGAGCACTTTGGGTCGGGAGCGTGAGTAATTCCTGAAAGTATTCCCTCTCTCGCTACGCTATAAAAAACACAATCAATACCACAGCTGCTGAAACAGGCAACCGGTTTCATTTCATTTAAATGGCCTGGATGAATACGCCCCTGTGTCTGTACGGAGGTGAGCCTGTCGCAAATTATCATCGGGGTTGCAGGTGACGTGGAACAGTATCTGCCGATATTTTCCTCAAATTAAATTTTTATGAAAGATATAAAATCATGACGGGGCCTAATGTTCCTGTGGCCATAAATATCACTGCTGGGTTATGTAAGACAGACCTACTACAGTATAACGTACAGTCGAAGTGAATGGGGTAAGTGTACAGCCATCTCTATAACATTGTCTCTTAAAGAAATAAGAAGATTCATGTGAATGAGCAAAGCTCAGATCATTTGTGCTTGATAAGAAATTAAATTCAGATTGAGATCTCGATTGACAGTCAGAAACATAATTGATATCTTATATGAAACTCCACAGGAGACAAACGAAACCTCCAAAACCTCCATTTAATCACATTGCTATCCACCGAACTATTAAAGCGATCTCATGTGTGATTTTCTATCCTATGGGAACTGACATGAGAACGCGTGCCAAACTTTGACTTCTCACTAAAGCATTTGTTAAACCTGATAAATCACGTGTATTACTGCATTACTGTAAACTGCGTCTAATGAGCATGTTGTGGAGAGCAGTAAAGCAGATGACTTTTGGATCCACGACTACATTTCCAGAAAGATTAAAGAATGCAAAATGATTCAGCTCGAACAAAGGAAAATCCCTAATGCTCATATCCTGTGAGACACGCAGAATTCACTTACGTTTACATAAGTGCCAAAAACATCTGTCAACGATAGAGCTCCAGTCGTCAAATTCATCTGAAATAAAGATCATGCGGTGCCAACAATTCGGGATATCAGGAATGAAGGCTGGGACATAGCAACAAAGATTTGATTTTAAAAATAAAACTTGCACGTACAAAACTTGGTGCTACAATGTTAGTGGTTGCCAAGCTGTTGCTATATGGTGTCATATAAGCATTACTTCAGTGTGTTTGCTACAGTCTTAAAAATAAAGGTGCTACAAATAGAAAAAACATTTCTGGTTCCCCAAAAAAAAAAAAAAAAAAAAAAACAGCAAAGCTTCTTAGAAAGAGCATTTATATCACACCTCTTTTTTCATCTACAAAGAACCTTTTGTGAAAGGTTGAGAAATGTTTTCTGTATCCAAAAATGGTTCTTCTGTGGCATCACCTTTATTTTAAGGGTGTATGATATCCTATTCTCCATATGGGGATCATCATTTTTTTTCATGTGCATGGTTTATCATCCACCATAAATCTGATGTTGTTGAAATGAACAGCACACCTTTTAATTATTTCAGCACATTTTGATGTAATACTTTTGGTTACTGCATTGCTTAAACTCATTTCCTCAGAAAGCACAGATAAATTGCTACAAGGCAGTCACGACATCAACAGCTTCCAAAGAACAAAACCTTGATGTTTATATTCAAAAACGCCCTTCGACAGTAAATAATAAGTCTGTATTTGTAGTATGTCTCCATATTGCCTGCAAATCTCCTGTCTGCATTTACAATTGCCATATGATAGTGGCGTGACCCACAGTAACACCCCACACTCATTAAACGCTAGCATGCTTTCGACATCAAATATGAGCCAGCGCCGTCAGAACGCATCAATCACAGCGCAGCGACGCAGGGAATAAAACGCATGGGGGAAGAAAGAGATGCACACATCCGTCTAGATTTCATTTCTTTAATTGTCCTGCTGTAGAGAATAAGATCTTCGGATGAACCAAACAATGGATTATTTCACATGGCGGCTCCCGTAAGTAAAGTTTTTAAGGACAGGATGAGGCAGAACGCCCGTTTAGTCCACAGAGCAGAAGTACGCGGAGAGGGGGAAAGAAATGAAGAAAGCCGACGGCAGCCAAGCAGCTCTGGAGTTTTGCCAGTCTCTTGTGTGGTCTGTGTGTTACTGGCTTCAGGAAGTCAAATACGCCAAGAAGGGGCACAACACACTACTACAGCTTTATAAATTGGGGCCTAAAATTCGTGGGACTTGTGGGTGTGGGACTATGCAAGTTCTTGACTCAACATTTGGAAAATGCACAAAAATATTCACTATAAAAATGTGCGTCGAAATAGCTAAATTTATAACAATGCATTAACAAATCTTTCCTTCAATCTATGCTACCATGTCCTCGCCCCCATGTGCATTGAACTGCATGTAAAAATCGTGTTTTCGCATACTAGTATTCGACACACAAAAGGTATCACGTCATATCTGCACTATAAGCAAACTGTGACAGAATTTAATCTTCAATGCAACGTAACATTTAAGTCTAATGTCTCTTGTATATCATAAATGCAACATGAACAGTCAATATTTATGACATCTCTTCACTGTAAAGTACTGTCAAAAATCTAAAAGATAATCTCATCACAAATTATTTGAAAGGTCATAGTCAAGCAGCTTCTGTCATTATGTACAGCTTGGTAACAACATTGGTCCCCATTGACTTTCATTGTATGGACCATAAACTGTAAAAAAAGATGGACGACGGCCGTTCGCTCTCTTCTATTGGTGAAAAGTGAAGCCGCCATTGTCCTGATATGGCGCTGACATCTTGGGTCTTGAGTCTGCGCAGTAGCGATTTCGGGACCAGTCATGCGCAGTAGTGAGCAGAAAGTAAAGCTGCAAAATCAAGGCCCCGCCCTCGCAGAATGCGCATATCACAGCTGTCAATCATGATGTCACACCAATGTTTTATATTATTAAATAACTAACTAAAAAAAAACTTATTTTAAAAACAAACACTTGAATTTACATTGCGTGATAAAAACTACAGTAAATGACAGAAACCAGCTTCGGAAAAAAGATAAGTGAAGTGTAAAAAAATTGTTTACTTGGTCTCAAGTCCCATTGAATAACATGGGGGGGGGTTATGACCTATACTAGGGGGGCGATCGAGATATTTTGGCTTTACTTTTCAGGGCTTGTGCGGCACGCTTGGTATGGACACAAAACCATAGAGACATTTCTGAAAATAACTTCTTTTCTTGAACAACATGGGGGTGAATAAATGTTGACAGAATTTTTATTTTTGGATGAACTGTCCCTTTAAATCTATTTTTATAAACATAGTATGTGCATTATTCAGAAGCTATTGGTAGACTTTGGACATAACTTAGTAATCTCAAGAAGCCAAATGTCAGTTGATATATCTGTCTTTCACTAGTAATGAAGTGGAATAAAAACACTTTTTTTTAAAAACCAAACCTGAGTCCAAGCTGTCTGTCTGCTGTCATTAATGCAAACCTGGCAGTTTTTCCTCTGCCAACAGCAACAGTCAAATGAAGAGCTGTCTTATATTTAGATCTCATTTGGATGTGTATTTGGGGAAAGTACAAGCAGATATTTCTTATGCAAGCAAGCTATACTCAATTAGGTTTATTTTTAATGGTCTGTTTTGGCTTTTGTCTGAGGGCTCGACTGTATGCACTACGCAGTATTTGTCTCTGTACCTGTCCGCACACGCAGAACAACCTTCAAAGCCCGGAGCAACATCACAGGTTTACTACTAAAGTTTAATTTAGAAAAGAGCAATGAGAGCCGCTTCACGCAAACCACAATGTAAACAATTTTACATCAATATGAAATTTTATGTGTAACATTGATTGTCAGAAGTCAAATACTTCGAAAAACATGCATTGACAGGTCAAACTGATAATTATTAATGCTATATAAAGAATAATTAATTTATCTGTTCACCTTTAGTGTAGTTTTATAATAAAGCATCTCCTCCTGTGATGACACTTAGAGTATATATACTGTATCATATATCAGAGAAAGAGAGAGATCGAGATGAAAGAGCAAAGACTTCAAAAGAAACGCTTTGACACAATTTACCATCCTGCTTAAACTGACAAACATGGCGGCATTTCTTTAAGAGTTCGGCGTGAGACAATAGGTCTCTGTCAGCTGTCTGCATGGCAGTCAAAACACTGCGTCAGGGTTAATCTCGGCAAATCCCTGTTCAAAAACGCTCCATGTTTTCCATCTCTATAATGTAAAGTGGCATTAATCAGGAGAGTCAGCATGAACAAAGCAGGAAACTCTGTGATGTACTCTTTATTTTACATGCACTAAATCACATGGATTTACCATTATAAATACACTACAGTACATCTGGATTTTGCATACAAATTGAGCTTAAAATTCAGAGACACTTCATTGACGACATACTGTACGCCGTAAAACTGCATTGGCTCGTGGTAGGACTGGCTTTTAACTATTAATTTGACATTTTCTAAATGATGCTCATCTTAACACACACATTTAATTAAATGGCAACTATAGCTATACTGTTCATCTCACAATCCTGAACACAAACACTGTAAACCCTCGCGGCAAAGCCAACATTCCATAAACAGTTTCAGGATTAACTCCATATGCCGCTGATTCACTATGTTGACATGGTTTACACACCATCATAAAACTCTGCATAAAGTGTGAATCTTTTATAAGACACTTATTTTGTTTTATTAGAAATTATGCAAATAAATCGAGAGTAGGTTTCTGGATATACAGTATGGAGAAAATCTAAGTTGTGCCAAACATGTGCGTGGGCTGTGGCTGATCGCTTAAGTGTTCATAAAAAAAAAGTTTAATATTCAGAAGTAATGTAAGTTTATAATTATTTTGCCTGTTTAAAAAGCAAAAACCATAAATATGATCACTCAATCGTAACCTAAACAAGCTGAGGTGTCACTCACGTCTGGCACAAACATGCGAGTGTTATGGGTTTGTTTAAATCTCTAGCCTTAGCAAGTAGCACTAATGGTTGTATATTGATTTTGAAGTGTCAGTTTTTTTCTCTTTCCGAGGCTTATAAAACCGTCTTTCACACGTCAAGCCCACCGTCAAATCGGCACGGGAGGATCGGATATCACTGTAGCCCTCAAGAATGCTGCTATTATGAGGGTTTGCCTGGAACGCTGGCAGTCATGGTGGTAAAGGCAACACAAGGCGCTCTCTAAAAGGTCTTAGCCGCCCTTCCCCGTCTATTAGTCAAAATTACCCTTAATAACCACAGTTACACGAGACCCAGCGAATGATTACAGCGGCGTGTGGTTCAAACACACACACACGGCCCTGTGCAATGAGACTAACCACACTCAAGAGCTGCTGTATACGACAGCATCATCAACAAACACAAGACACAACGTAATGTGAGCATTATGATGTCATCATGATGGATAATTCTACAGTGATGTCACAATGCACTTAACTGGGTCCTTTGTGATGTCACTGTAGAACTGTCTTTTCATTATGACATCATAAAGATGCCCCATGCTTGCATTTTGATGTCATTTTACTTAAAAATAACATTTAATTTAATTTAATTTAGTGCCCCGTATACTACAAAATAATGAAATAGTTCAAGTTTAAAAAAGATATCCGCTACAGTTGACTGTATTTTTTGGGAAATAAATGCATGCATGTGTGTGTGTGTGTGTGTTGGCTCTCATTGGCTAAAGGTAATTGCATCAGTCTCCTGCTGAATTTCACAAGCAATATTTTCTTAACGACTGACTAGACGTTACTGGAGCATTTCATCATAGTCATATCTGCACTTTCTCAATAACTTAAACAGTTAAAGCAAAGTGTCGGCCACCTTAGCAACAATGCATACACAAACAGTAAGTGCTAACGAAATAAGCTACAGGATCTCCATTCAATGGATTTAAACACTTATTCAACGATCACTGGATTTCAGCTTTGTCCCTGATATTAGTCCCTAAAACTGGAACACAAATTCTGAAATAATTTAAAAACACACTTAAAGGTGCAGTGCCCTTACATGAAAGTCACCATTTTGTGCTGGCATGTTTTTACAACAGTCTTTAAAGGACAAAATTTGTCTCCGACAATGACATATTTGTCCTGTGGCAGCTACCGTAGCTTCTCTATGCGTTTCAGTGAACGGTGGACTGAGTGTTGATTGCAATTCGCAACCTCACTACTAGATGCCGCTAAAATTTACACACTGCACCTTTAAGAGCGTGCTCACCAAGATTTTAATATTTTAATAACTCCAAACAATTATACAATTATTTTATTGTACTGTATGTAAATGTTTGGCTTTGTTGTTGAAATCATTTCTCACAAGAAATTTTAGATCTAAGAAAAAAATGTATACTTAAATGAAACATAACTGACAGCTCCCTTAAGACTCCCAAGTCCCAAGAGCAACAGCAATGAGAGCTCTCTCTTTCTTTCTCTTTCTCTCTCTCTTTCTGTCTCTCTCTGTCTCTCTCTCTCTCTGTCTCTCTCTCTCTCTCTCTCTCTCTCTCTCAGCACTGGAAGAATGTGTAAACAGGCAGGCAGAGGCAGCTACACAACACACTCACAGGACGTTGCACAACACAAAATGCCTGTGAATGTGTCATTTCCTGATGACCACCTGCCTTCCGCTTACAAACAGCAACATGTCAATAGGAAAGAGACTTAGAGATAGATTTCACTCAAACTATTAGCATAAATAAAACCCTTTTGAACAGTTAAATATAAAACTCTGGCAAACCTTCAATCAGATTAAAATTTGCTCTGACTTGGAGTTGTTTTCAGTTTCAGGTGATGACAATAATAGAGCAGCCAGATATCTCGAAATTAGTGAAAAACCGCAAATGTTCATATCGCAATGGTATGCAATAACTAAATGACTTTGAATACATAACGCTTTGACATATTAAAGTTTTAAGTTGATGCAGACAGCAGAGACATTGGTGAGACAGAGTGATGCTTTCTTTTCTTAAATGGGATATATCATCAAAATCTGACTTTTGTCATGTTTAAGTGCTCTCTGTGAGCATGTAAAAATATAGCTCATTGAAATTTGACTCCCCTTGTGATGTCAGAAAAAATGGCACATTTTTGCTCACACCTATAAAGTCTAAGAATTTATATCAATTAATCATAAAATGGCCCTGATATGTTTATGTTCTCATGTTGTGTATTGGCCAGCAGCTGTGTGATTGCAGTACCAGTTTTAGCCACAAGTTTTGTGATTGCAATATCAGTTTTGGCCACAATCCTACATACTGTTCCTTTAACATGCAACAATAAATGATCTAAATGGTATTTTGAGTGAAAACTTCAAAATACACAAAAATTTATTTTGGGGACACCAAAGATTTATTTGACATCTTAAAAAAAGTTTTGCGAAATGTCCCCTTTAAAAAGAATGTGTGATATGTATGTTGGCTATATAATTTTCAGTTTCAACTATGATTTAATAGTATTTAAATAGAACCATAAAGCATATCGTATATCGCCCTTCTGTTGAACTTTTTCTCTAGTCTAAAACTACTAACACAGCACAATTCAGGTAATGTCCTTTAATAAAATCGAGTCCCATTGCGTTACTTTATCATGGTAAATATCGCGTTTCGTTCAGGAAAAAACATCTGATTACAGAAGTAAAATGTTTTGCAAACTGCGGGCTGACTGTTTACAGTTACCGAGCAATGTTGGCATCTCCTTTAAAGTTCCTTCAGGACCTCCACTGTACTTCTGTTAAGACGTTACTAATTCTATAAGTTTGCAACCTCGGAAAGAAAAAATAAACAAGGATTTTGTTTACGCCAACAGAAGCCGCGTTTGGAAATCATCTACTGGTAAACACAAAGCGAGAGAGTGGAAGATGAATGCATGTGAGATGAAAGAGATGCCAGAGGCTGCAGTTAATCCAGACATGAGTGATCATCACACATTGGCATTACGTGCCTCCAAAAACCTCCTGCCAGATGTGTTAAATAAGAGAAAAAGCAACACATAGCAGAGTCAAGAAATGATACTGTTGATTTTGCTGGCAGAAAGTTACTGTATATGAATGTGTCTGTGAACACAAGGCCGGTGGCGACAGCTGTGTGCAAGGCAGGTTGACATCTTCTTTTAACAAACGTATCGGTGTAATTTCTGTAATTAATTGTGATGAAAGAATGACAACAAAAACCTAATCTACATTAACGTAATGCAAAAAAAGAGGCGTGCATCTGACATGTTGCTGTATGGTTGCTAGGTGGTTGCTTCTTTATTTTTGTTGATTAAATATAGCTTTTGCCAGCTTTTTCATTTTCATGCATTTCATTATTTTCCAGCTGAAAATTGTCAGATTGCTGCAAATTTGGAATAAATGTTTCCTTAATGATTTAAAGCACAACTTTAATGCTAAATGCAACTTTAACTGTGATGCATGATGTGGTTGAACTCATTTATCCTTATGAGTGCAACTTTAATGTTTGTCTAATAATGAAACAGGTCTTCAATTTCCTTTACAGCTTGTTGTCCCCTGAGTAATTTCATGACCGCGTACAAACGACAGAGTTTGCATAAAACGTAAACACATAAGAAACATCTGTCGGTCAAAATGTTTCTAATAGATTTGCTCGCCCAAAAGGTTGTCTTTTGAAGACCTTTAGCCGTATTTGTCAGGCTTTAGTATAAAGGCGTAGAGCAGAAAGTCAAGCACTGTGTGATCTTTGTTCCATTTCTGCCACATGAAAGTAATTCACGACAGCTTGTGTGTATTTACGGCTTCAGAGGCCCAGTGTGAAAATTAAAATTTGGCAGCGTCTTCTAACACTTTTCTTTTTTTTCAGGTAGTGAAAGCAACTGAGGATTGTAAGCCAGAGTCGAGACTCTTTTGAAACCGTGAGGACTGAACAGATCTCCTTTGCCGAGTTCAGTGCATGAAGTTTAGTTTTCATAATTAAAGGATAACTGTGCTTTTTTTCCAGATCAGATTCCTCTGAGAGAGAAGAAGGACTGTTTTTCTTTCTCGTGACATGTTTCTGTTCAGTGTATCGGCAAAACA
The DNA here is from genome assembly GCF_030506205.2 of Paramisgurnus dabryanus. Taxonomy (NCBI): domain Eukaryota; kingdom Metazoa; phylum Chordata; class Actinopteri; order Cypriniformes; family Cobitidae; genus Paramisgurnus; species Paramisgurnus dabryanus. The sequence goes on from NC_133353.1 coordinate 8,368,820, forward strand.
AAGCCACGACTTTTAAAGAGTTACTATCCTGTCAGAAAAATGTTAAGGTGGCTTCTCGTAAATCTCTTTAATCTCTTAATGACTTTTAATGAATAAACTGTTTGGATTATGCTTTTCGGTCTCCGGAAATATATCCAGACTTTTTATCTAACCCTGTAATCTGATGTCATTGTGAGAAATGTAGAAAATTATTTCTGTACTGTGAGTACGATGATGTTTGGAAAATTACTAAAAATTTCTGTATGCATGAATGTCATTCCATACCTGCACATATCTTACAATGCAATATGCATAACTTGACATTGGTTATGTCTGAAATGCAAAACTAGCTGTGTACTAACCAAATACTGCACAACATACTATATACTGCCTTTACTGTGATGCCTTATAAAAAATATCATGTATCATATTTTTGTGACAGGTAAACACTCGGTGGTGGCGTTCATGTGCACTTATGATAAAAATGATTGTTCATTATTCGATTTACGCAAAGGTGAAATAAAAATGCAACATTACAAAAACTACAGAAAATATCTAGTATACAGCATTTAGTCCCTAATACAACCATTGAATATACTTAGACTATAGCCTGGGGTTAAAGTTCAAGGGCTTGCATGAACATGTTGATGGAGAGACAGAAGTGTCCAACACAGTAAACATTTTCACAAGTCAAGCACTCCTGACAGCACGTGTTTGTATTTGCCTCTCACTGGATGTGCTTGTTGCTCCTCAAAGGACGCCTTTGTGCATTCAGACACGCCGAATCCGTTTTAAAACAGTACCCTAACACAATCTATGCATCAATTCATGCATCAGGCCACACGACGCTTCCCACCTCTTGGCAGATGGGATACAAACTCTCGCGCGTGCTAACCATGTGACGTGTGATGTTTGGTGTGGTACTCACTTCGTGGCTCGCGCGGCCCGTCCACTGTGACCTTTATGGCTCGGTGGTAAGTTGCCACTTGGGGTGGGTTTGTGAATACTGTGATTGTCAGTGTGAAGCTCTTTCCTGCAAAACACAAAAAGGTTCAAATCCCATTAATCCATGGGACAATGCGTCGCATTCATTTCGCACGAGTCATTTGCATTTCTGACGGTGATGACTGTGGGATTTTATATGTGAGCGATTGAAAGGACAATAAAGGAAATAGCTTGAAAAATGACCCTTATTGAGCTCATTGGTCATCAGAAATCATAAATGAACTGATCTTCGTCGTCCAGTGAAGGATTGTGAAAGATATATCTATGATATCAAAAGACAACAGGATAAATGACTGACTATAGTAGTGATTAATTATAAATATAAAACACAATATTTTAGTTTTATGAGTCTATTATGACAGACAATCACAATGCATTATGGGATTGGGCAGTCAGTGCTAAACTCTTCCTCATCATGGTAACAGCTGCTTTTCAGATGCGTGGCCTTTCGGTAATTTAGCATGATTTATATAAACATAAAAGTTCAAGGGCTTGTGTATATGATTGCTTACAAACCTCATGAAAGGCTAAAAACGTCAATTTCTACAGTATTATATTATTCACTAGCATGTCTGTATGAGATGATCGCATTCACTTAAATAGAAGTGTGCAGCTAAATATACAGGCGTCAGTGTATTTTGTACGTGTTAAGGCGGGGTCCTGTGGTTGCCGATCTTTCACCTTATATGACCTTTAACTGAGCAACTGTGGCACTTTTACATTTAACATTCAACAATATGTTCTCCAAAAAGTGCATTAAGTTTGTGATGACATTTTATTATCATTTTAATGCAAGATGTTTCATAATGTGTCACTTTATTTAAATACAGCCAGTAGGACTGCAGATAAAGAAGTAGCACGCTCTGTCAGTAGCGACAGGAAACATTGAGATACTTCTAATGAGAGAATATGTGCAGTGTAATGTGTAAAGTATGCTGTGAGCTGTGATCCATCAGTAAGAATAATACAGGAAGAAGTGGGTGGCTGACACAGATCTGAAGTCAGCTACACTTGGCTTGGCTTACAGCCTGTATCAGACTGCCTGTCGTCCCAACAGCTAACTATGACTGGCTAAGTTTTGCTATAAGGAGAGCTTTCATGACAAATACAGGGTGACAAAAATATACTTGTTAAGCATCTATAGAATTGCCTTTGCTAACACTAAAATGTGTTGACAGTAAAGTGTAAAATAAACTGTTAAAGGGCACCTATTATGGCTTTTTCACAAAATGTAATATAAGTCTCAGGTGTGCCCAGAATGCATCAGTGAAGTTTAATCTCAAAATACCCCACAGATCATTTGTTATAGCATGTTCAAAATGCCACTATTTGGATGGGAGCAAAAATGCGCTGTTTTAATGTCTGTACCTTTAAATGCAAATGAGCTACAGCCCCTCACTCCCTTATAAACAGACAGTGAGCGCTTTCAGTTCAAATAGATCTGATTAATACAATCTGAGACAATAAGACAGAGTGCAACTCTTTGAAGATGGAAACCATGCTAATCTAGGACTGTAAATGGGCGGGGCTTTATCAGTGTGACCTCACATTGATAAGAGAATCAATAGAGCATGTCTAATGAGATCGCTTTTCTTTTAATGTGGATTAAAAATAAGGAGCGGGTGGATTTTTGTCATCGTAGGGTGGTTGTGTTCACACACTGCCAACACACATTATGTCCAAACACCAAAGTGGATTTTGCATAATAGGTGCCCTTTAATACAACTTTGGAAGTTAGTTATATTTATAAATATTAGTTTGTAGCAAAACCAGGGTTATTTTCTATTAACCTTGTAAACTATAGTAACCGTAGTTAATTTTTATAAGGGTGATATATTCAAATATAAATAAACATATTACATATTATAAAGAAAATTTGAGTGGTGTTAGCCTAACCAGTTTCACAAAATTATGTACCTACACTGGAAAAAATGATTAATTCAATTTACTCATTTTTTTTTTTAAGGTAAGCGGTTGCAATCAATTTATTTAAGCTACATTTAAACAAAAGTTTTTTATTTTATTTCACTATTCTATTTTTTTTGTTGTTTAAATGTATCTTAAATAAATTGATTGCAACTGCTTACCTTAAAAAAATTTAGTCAATTGATTTTTTTTCAGTGTATAGTCACGTAGTTTTTTATTCTTTTTCGTGATATTGTCACGAATTTCCAAAATTTTTTGTGATCGTATCACGAATTTCTGTTTTTGTGTTTTTGTCACATTTTGGTTACTCAACTGTTTTGTCCTATTTTCATACAATTTTCGCTTCGGTTTAGGGTTAGTTATTTTATTGTAAGTTATATTTTCTAAATTAGAAAAAAAATGTCGCCTGGTGTTAGGGTTAGAGTTGAGTTTGGGTAAGGATGTCATTTTATGTAAATGTAACCCTAAACCGAAGCGACAATGGTAAGAAAATAGGACAAAACAGTTGAATAACCAATACGTGACAATGACACAAACAGCAATTCGTGACAGTATCACGAAAAAAGAATCCAAAAATTATGTGACTGTAGGTACGTAATTTCGTGTGACTGGGCTGTGTTAGCCTATGCTTCCCTTTTTTTATTTAGATTTTATTTTATTTAGATTGATTTGTTTGCCAGGGGAAAATGTAAGTATTCAAAAACTTAGATAAGCAACATCACACTTCTCATTATTATTGTCAATTATTTTTAGTGACACAAATTTGTGGATACATTTTTTTTTACCTGAGTTTATATTGTGTTTGAATAAAACCCAACACCAATATGAGCAATAATAATAATAATAATACTGATGTTTGCCTTAGTAAACACCATAAAAAAACATGGTTAATACTGTTGTAAAACTATGGTTTTGCCAAAAGTAATCAACACACCAAAAAACATGGTTACCACAAAATAAAAGTGGTAAATTTTCGTAAGCACATTCATAAAACACCATGTTTTACAGATTTTGACACTTCTCATACTGTATATGTGCATTGTGTTGAACTGCCACCTCCAAATGTATTTTTCTTATCCTCACAGTCTTGTTAAAGCCATTATTCTTCAGTTCTCCCACAGGAATCCATAAGTCCCCAAATGTGCATCTGTGAGCTTCCAGAAGACCCACCCAGACCCATCAGACCCAGTGACTTAATACAACACACACACATAACACGGCCCTGCCCAACTTCTTACCACTTTACTAACCCTGGCATCTGCCATCTATCTAATGCAACTAAAAATATCTACATCCCATACAACACTGGCTTATTCAGTAGCGTTTTCTCTTCTAAATGGTTTCATAAATGTAAAGACTCAGACAAGTAAAACTTCTGATCAAAACTCCACCCCTTTCCATGCTCCTGGCATAAACCTGCACTTCTGACCTTGCCAAACCTCCACTATTCACAAGCATAAGGGCACAGTAAAACTATGAGTGTGTTTCTCAAAAAATGAAATGTTAAATGCATTACGCATTGCCTCGGGACACTTTATTTGTTGTGGTAATTCAAGTAGCGCTATATTTTCTGAACTGTAATTTGTTTGATTGTGGTCGATCTTATTCTAATCTTTCTCATCGTGCGCCGTATCGTTTTCCATATTTAATTTCCTAACACTGTGCTATCTTCTCCCCAACTTCCTCCCTGAGATCTCGTGTCACAGATAGTAGAAATTTAAGCCTGCAAAGGTGTGGGTCTCCATGCGGGCCAAAGCCCTGTTCAGTGTGACAGCTGTGAAGAGATAACACACACACACACACACACACACGTGTTGGCATATGTGGTTTCGGGGACAATTCCATAGACGCAATGCATTTTATACTGTACAAACTGTATTCCCCTAACCTACTCCAGTCCCTAACCCCATCACAAAAACCTGTTTGCAGTCTTTAATCTACGAAAAAGTACCATTTGGTATGTTTTTTAAGGCATTCAGTTAACGGAGACACTTCCTGTTTATAGCATAATAAACATGTCATTATACACTATTCATGTCCCTATAAACCACATATACCAACCCACACACACAATAAGCGTGTTGCATGCAGGGTTAGAGATATGCAACATTGCAAGATTGCATTGAGACCAATGGATGCAAGATCAACACATCTTCACATCCACTGGGACAGATGAGGAATGTATCAGGTACAGTCACTGCACAAATGAAACACCGATATATATATACCCAACCTAAACAGGTCAGTGGTTGGATCTAGATATTATATGTCCACTTGACTGATGTACAGTAATATTATTCTTAATCCCCCATAGTGCCATCTGACACTACAGACAATCTTGACAATAACTGATTTATGATTATTCAAAGCCATTTACTAGCATGACATTTACATTCATATTTATGTTTTTTGCAGACACTTTAATCCAAGAGAATCGAACCCACAACCTTTGCAATGCTCAACTGCGCTACAGTTGTTTTTTATATGTGCAATTTTGCATTTGGCAGGCACTTTAATCCAAAGTGACTAACACTGGATTCAAGGTTTACATTTTATCAGTATGTGTATTCCCTGGGAATCAAACCCATGACCCTTACCCAATGCTCTACTTACTGAGCTACAGCATTTTTTTTTTTTGTAAAATAGTATTAGTAGGTATTGTGTCAGATAAATTGTTCTTGACTAATATGTTTTTGCAATGACTGCTGCTGATAGCCTTGGTGATAAAGTGTCTCACTCCCCAAACACTCGGAGCAGTTTTAACCGTTCTCGTCGTGTTTTTAGTTCTAAGGTCACAGGCACATGTGAGGGATTCCCTGCCGCACACGTATGGTCTTTATTTCAAGTGCCTGCACGGATTACGAGGGCAAGTCTAGACCGCACGCCCGGCTCGAGTATACGCAGCCTACAGCACCAGACAAGCTTCTCGTCTGATCTCACTGCCTGTCCACATTCTCTTCAAAGGCCTGCGCCCTGAATGGCTTCTTCCGACTGGATCACACGAGCGGGATTTCTTCTTTCACAATAATTGCAACCGTATCAAAAGAAGCATTCATCGGCAGATGACCTGTAAGCTCATATTCACAAGCTAATGATTTCTCTTAGGTGCCTTGGATTTATGAAACAAAAAATATTGCATGGTAATGGTCACGAATATGCAACGGAGACATCCCAGTGTAGGATCACAGCTGTTTTTAGTACAAATCCTTTCTTTTTTTTTGTCTGTATGGATGATCCAAATTGGATACTTGTGGAAAACAATTGTGCTGAAGTCGTTCACTTTTATTACATTTTCTAGGAGCGTAAAATCCTAAAATGCATGCATGAATTTGGCAGAAGCTTTTGTCAGTGTGCTTTAATGGTAATCGAACCCATGATCTTAGTGTTGCTAACACCATGCTTAAAAAGTTACAGGCATGTTGTATAGTAATGCAAAGTGTATGTAATGCAATTTTGCATTGGGAAATTTATAGAAACTTACACAGAAGTAAGGTATGGTCTTAAATTATATTGTAGTAAATATATTTTTTTTCTGGTTAAATACGAACCACAGTCAATTGAGATCCACCACGTGCAGAATGTCATTTATTGTATGCTAGATGTCTCATGTAATTTTTACCCGTGTTTAGTGTTCAGCCAAAGCAAACCAGCCAGTCGAGTGGTGAATAAATAAAATTAAAGCACCAACCTCTTCCACTCCTGCCAACAAATCTCAGGTCGTTGAAACGTGCCACCTGATTCTTCATGACAGCAGAGGCGTTTCGAAGCTCTGCAGAGTAATTCTCATCGTTTCCGGCCATCACGGTCACTACGGTGCCATCAGTAACATCTCCCAGAGCAACAACCTGACCAGAAAGAGAACACTCTGTAATTCTGTCTCGCTCTAATTGTAAATACATATACTGTTTCATACTTAAGAAAACAAACCTGTGGTCTTTATTATAGTAAAATCAAAATGAAGCAAGACCACTGGCCTGAGATATATTTACTCAATTAAATACTACACAGATATATCACCTAACAAACGCCAGACTGTTCTTAAACACAGCCCTTCAATTGAATTGAATATTTTACTGAAAATGGTTAGAAACATCTGGTGACTTTCAAAATGCAATGATCTGCATGTCCACTGTAACTCACATAGTGACTACTAATATTCACATCAATACTTTATTGTTGATTCAGCAATAAACAAAACATCGAATTTATCTCACTCAGATAAATGTATTAAGTAACACACTAAAAGAAGGAGGAAAAATAGATTTATTCATTTGCAAGTCTTTATATTATATATCACTGTAAATACATTTGCTTATTACCAAAATGTTATACAAAATTTATTATTATTTTTATTTGAATTTTATATATTTTGTTTAAAATGTAATGGTAACAATTGTAAAACCACTGGTTGTTTAAAAGGGCTGGGTAATTATTTTTTGGTTTATTACAACTGGAACGTAATATTTTTAGAAAAAAATAATAATTACAACTAAACAAAAATAAATAAACAACGATAATATATAAATATATAGTATATATAATAAGTCTCGAATTAATTAGTTCAATCACAAAACAGTGTTGAGCAAAAGAGCTATGAACTCAAATAAAATATAGCTTTCATATTTATCATAAACAGTTATCTTTCATTAATCAAACTTATTTTGAAATCATGCACCTTTACTGTTTCTTTAAAACTGTCTATTAAAGTGCATCTGTTTATATGAAATAATGTGGTTATATTATTAATAGCTGTGTGTTATTTAGGACACCTGATGAAACATGCATGTGTGTGTCTCTATGAATAGCTTCAATCTATCGGATTTCAACATTGCGGGATTTCTCATTTTAAGCTCGAACTCCCGCTAACCGCAAAAACATTTATACGCATAGCCTACAAACAATACAATTATTATTATTTATAAAAATAATTTATAAATCCGATGTTATTGCTAAAACAATCCTTGTTGACACTTCATAAATAATTTTAGTTCATCAATAATTCAGTAAAAAAGATTACGAATAAAACCCTCTAATGTTGAACAGATCATGCATATTAAAATGTCATATAATCTTATAACATAAATATGCTTCACACAATTTTTAAATGAATCCGGATCTAAACTGTCTCTTACCTTAAACGCCACAGGGAGAGTTTTGTTACACCTCCAGTGAGACGGCAGCACTGAGCACAGAAAGTTGGGGCTGTCGGTCCGGACGAGTTCGGCTGGGTGGTCCGCGATGATCTCCACCATGGTTCGGTTGTCGTGTTGTCTGAGTCTCGGCACCGCTGCGTTCGGCTCCTGCTGCGCATCGCTCATCTTCCCCGCCACCGGCTGAAGGCTGCTGGACGGCGGACTGAACCTGCGGCTGGTGCTGGGATCTACCGGAATGCGCATCACAACAATGTCAGCAAAGGTAAGAATAACTTCAAACCTCCCCTAAAGTAGGGAATAATGTCAGAAACGAGTGTAGATTTCTATGTAAAGTCCGTTAGGCAGTGAAATGCCCCTTTCCGTAAGCGAAAAAGTTGCCTAAAAGTTGGATCTTCTCAGGCTTTACGCGCAGTGGTTAAGCGCGCTCTTACAGGTGAATCTTTTTGGCATAAACGCACAAAATCTCCTGTTTTTGCTCGTTAGAAACACGCACATAATTTACGAGCTTCTGCTTCTCCACGCTTGAAGATTTCTGTAGAAAACTTCAAAGTCCGGTGTAACCACGAGTCTTTGCGCATTACGCACGGCGAGAAAACGTGCCACGATACGAACAAAAAAAGTAAGTAAAGAAAGTAAAACAGCAATGCGCCTAATTCAACTTTACAAAAGTCTCTAAAGCTCTTCTTTTTCTCGTGTAAGGGTTAAAAAAGGTGACTCCAAAGGTTGTGGTTAGATGTATGAAGGCGATGGAAAGCCGCAGTGTTTGGTCTCGTTGTGTGGTTTGTCTTAGGAGGCAGGGACTTAGCTGCTCAGGTTTTTTGTGGTTTATATATATATGCAGAAGCAGGAGGATTATTATGCTGATGAGTCTTGAGCACGTCATGTCTCAAAACAGCAGTTCATGTTCACATCATCAAAATAAACGAGCAATTCAGAAGTTTGGTATCAGTTTTGGGTTTGTACTCGAATTAATCCAGGAAATGATACACAAGACATTTTGCCAAAAATGCAGCAGCCAGAGCCTCATTTTTGATGTATCTATTAAATATAAATGTTTTCCTTATAAACGAAGACAGATTAAGGTGAAGGGAAGTTTTAAAACATTATACCTTTTGGCAATAAAGTTAGGAGATACAAAGGATTTAAAAGGCTCAAACATAACGCATTTATCTCTGACACACAAAGAAAACAAGCTCTGAATATCTGACTCATTTCCTATTTGTGTGGACAGACAAAGAGCTCGAGTCTGTGCAAAAGTTAATACTGTGTACAAGATCAGACAAAACAGCAACAGCACAGCAGCCAAGATTAAAGACCATAAACAAGTGTGAAATCGTTAGGCTATACTTTATTCTTTTTTATACTAGTTTGTTGAAATGTACTTTTTTATAAAAAAGTATGTTTAATATTTGTGGGATTTTTATACGGTTTATTATTTGTTTTTGTATATTTAATACATTTAAATATAATAAAAAAATATCATATTGCTCTATTGGTGGCGCTCTACGTTTAATTTCGTATGTTACTGTGCGACGAGATTAAATGAAGAACTACAACATCGCTCGTGCTCTTATCTTTAGCGGTATAACCCTTAAAAACGTCAAAACCCACAATCCCTTGCGGCACAACTGTGTGACGTCATAGAGTCCCGCCCGGAACAGCGTGTTTACATGAGAGGAAAGTCTCCGGCACTTTTAAAAGAGCAAATGCGGACGGCACTTATTATACAGAGGTAAACATGTTCACTTTTTAAAACCTGTCCGGTTAAATCTCAGTACTAGTTATTTATTTGTTTAGCCTCATAGTCAGCATATATAAAAAAGCTCAGTTTGTTCAGTTCATATCACTGTTTATGCTTGTATCATAGAAAGAGACACATTTACAAACACCATGATGCTTTTTGTGTTGACAGATATTTTATCTGAAGCACGAAATGGTTCATTTGTATTTGTGTGATTCATTTAAGTTGATTCATTGATTGGATTCTTTAAAATCCAATGCAAGTGTTAGTTATAATAATTATAATAAATATGGTTTGGGATTGGTTGTGAATGAGTAAAGCTTTTCCTATAATTAACTTTATATACATGCTTTATGTTTCCAAGCACATTAGTTTTAGGTATGCAACTATAACAATGTGATTTTACTAATTTAGATATTGAGACATTTATATATATATATATATTTCTTAATATATATGTTGTGGGGTTTGTCAATGCATTTTTACATGATAAAAGTGAATTTAAAATTGAAAACATTTTATTTACATGTCTAGTCTCATTTTTTCCCATGTGCATTGTTTGTTTGTAAAAACCCTTTGAGCTCTCTGGCAGTTTGAAAGACTGTAGGAAAGTAAGAGTCTGACTCTGTTTAAACTTACAAACACACAAAAATGGAGATTTGAATGTGTAGCCATTTCTCCTCCCACTTACACGTCCAGCAGGCTTTAATCGAGAAGGGGTTTTAACATTAAGTGGCATGGCATCTTACGCACAGAAGCCAGTGGCACGTGCCACTATGTTTTGTGGCACTTCCGGTTTCAATTGGCTCGTACCAGTGGCTCGTCGAGTGGCACGTCCGGTGTCCAGTGGCTCATGACACTGTTTAGTGGTGGCTCGTCGAGTGGCACTTCCGATGTCCAGTGGCTCATACCATTCCGTTTGTGGCTTGTCTACTGACACATGTCAGTAAAACTTAGGTCTGTTGGATTGAGGCATGTGGCACTGATATTCACCGATCGATCATTACAGAACCGAAAGTAACTTACGCGTGCTGCTGCTATGTTCATCCATTTGTGACACAATGATTTTGTGTGTCCTTTTTGACTGTCTGGTGTTTCCGGTAACCGAATGTTTGAAATGCATCGAGAGCTAAAAAGGACATTTTGATGATCGTATGATCATAATTCAAAAATTAAGTATTAAAAATGTAAATATTTAAAATGGGAAGGCAAATATTTTATATATTTAATAAAGCACAACATTTGTCTGAGCTATATTGTATATTGTATAATAGTTTTAAATATACATTTTCTAATTGTATTATTTGTGAAAATGTAGTCTGTGAGTGCCATGTTTTTATTTGTAAACAGTGCCAATGTGTTGTATTTAATAAAAAGTGTCATTTATAAGAATCTCGCAGAATATTATAATATTTTTTTTCTGCAAAGCACCGCATTTACACACATGCACGCCAAAACAGTAGGTGTCAGTCTAACCATGTTTATGTTTAAAAACAATGTCCTATTACATATTTTACAACTTGATATTTATTTTATTTTATTACAACTTGATATTTACACGATGTTGACAGTGCAGATACGTCACGTGCCCTTCAAAATTACATTTTATATAGTCTATATAGATTGTTGTCTATAAGAAATAAGGGTTTGAACAAATTATTATTTCACAACATTTATGAGATGGTCATTATTTTAAATAAATTGTTGGATTATTTCAAAGCAAAACAGATTTACAAAGCACTTAGCAATACAATTTACAAACGATTAAATCAAACACTGTTTTTTCCTTTATTTTATGCATTTCATTGGATCTAAATGTTGCCGACAGTATGCTTTAAGGAGGAGTCAGTTTTTTTCTTCGATCTCGTCTTTCATTTAAAGGGTATCTAGTAGACTCAATTAAATTAGGCATACTACTTTAAAAAAAAGATTTACAAAAACTGATTAAATATTAAGAAAAGGCACAATGTTCACACGACCATGGCTCAGACAAATGCTGTGCTTTATTAAATGAAAACACTTTGCATATTATGCATTTCCATTTTAAATATTGTGATCATACAATTCCTTTATGAATGAGCGTCAATATGATATATTTAGCTCTCGACTCAATTTACGCATTCGGTTACCTGAAACATCAGAGTCAGAAAGGACACACAAAATCATTGTGTCACAATTAAATGAACATAGCAGCAGCACGCATAAGTTACGCTCGAATCTGTAATGATCGATCGGTGACTATCAGTGCCACATGCCTCAATCAAACCTAAGTTTTACTGACATGTGTCAGTGTACGAGCAACCAAACGGAGTGGTATGAGCCACTGGCCATCGGAAGTGCCACTCGACGAGCCACTAAAAAGTGGCATGAGCCACTGGACACCGGAAGTGCCACTCGACGAGCCACTGGTACGAGCCAATGGAAACCGGAAGTGCCACTAAACATAGTGGCACGTGCCAGTGGCTTCTGTGCGTAAGATGCCATGCCACTTTATGTTAAAACTGCTACTGCTTTAATCCACACATTTCGGTGCGAGAGAAATGGATTCTGTATGATTGAGGGCTCGGCCTGTGTGTGGCGTCGCTCTGAGGACGTGGAGGGAAATAAAACTTTGAATGGCTCTGAATCGTATTTGCCACTTCATTACAGCCTCAAGAAAGACACGCTATTAAGTTACATTTCCTGCTTCGGTGGCTCCGAGCGCCAAGTATGTTTCTTATTTCCCCCCCAGTTATGATGATCGACTGTAAATTTATGAGACAGCTGAGTTGGGGTAATTGTAATTAATGAAAAATATAGTCGAATTTATATTGAAACAGCATGTGGCGGAAGGTTGGATTGGAGCGTCTGGGTAAAAAATAAATAAACGTGCTGGAGGTCTTTGAATGCTGATATTTGTGAGGTTTCTTTCACAATAGTAAAAGTGTTCATAAAAAACGATCTTTATTTTTGTCTCTACGTACGTGCATAAGACTACTGCTCTTGGCAACATGTAAGAAAACTCAAACACAGAACGCTGCGTCCATGGCCGGGACTAAATGACTAAATTAACTAGGCGTCTGTAGAAAAGAAAAGACGTGGAAGCGAAGCTACATAAAAGTCTTGACTATTTAATTACATAGAGGAAAATGCAATAAATAGAATAGCTCCCTTTTTCTGTTCTTTCAAAGCCCTTTGCATGTTGAAGTAATCTTGATTCATTTGCCACATCTGAATTCATTTTGCCCAGTATGGCAACCATCTGCATGCGCAAGTCAAAACTTTCATCCAACAGAGGGGGCGAAAGCAGGAGAAGAGTTTACTCCGGGATGTATTTATTAAAGTAAAAGGCCCTGCTTTTTGTTTTGGTGACACATTCAGTTTCATGTTCCCCAGAGAAGAATTGGTCTGATTTAAGCAAATATTCCCTCTTTCCGTCTTTACTTTCTTTAATCTTTTATTACTTTTTTCTGTGGAACAAAATTAAACATTTTATAAAAAATGTGCAGTTTATTTCGTTACATCCACAACACACTCTTTAAACAGGCCATTCGAAAGCTTTTCCCTTTGTGTTTCACAGCAAAAAGTCAACAATATGAGAGTGAGTAAATAATGACATAATTTTCATATACACTGCGGATGAACTAACCCTTAAATGAACTGTGAACAGTATAATGACAAACTACTTCAAAGTTAATAGGGATTAGCTTTTATCTGTCTAAGAAAGACCATCCACCTGTGAGATTTGACAGTCTGATGGTTTGGTTTGCTGTTGGAAGCTTGTGGTTTCAGATTCACTCAAGCCAGCAGATGTGCTTAAAATCCAAAGAGGTGAAGTTTTTTTTTTTTTTAAAATAACTCTGTTGGGCCGTGACAACTCACCTGGCAGTGCTTCCAGATGGAAATCACTGCACGCCCGACAATGGGCGCATTTGAATTTTACAAGCTCCATTTCCAGGGATATATCAGCATCCTGATAATTAGTTTTCTTTGTATTGGAGGAAGTCTAACTGCAATCTGTGCAGATAGCTGTGAAATGAATGTTAACTGCTCACAGTACAAGCGCTTATAATTTATCTAGTACACCTGCTCGTAATTAGCAAGTAATAATGCGGTTTGTGTTTTATTTCAGAAGGTGGGTGACAGCTAGAGGTAGATTTGTGATAATTAAAGTCATGCAATCCCAGCATACTTTCTGTATATTTTGGCCTCTGTGTGACATATTTACGTTTATGCATTTTATACTGAGCTTTATGCATATTGTTCGTTTGCGTAATCCTGGAATTGAATCCATGACATTTGATTTGCTCATGCAATTCTCTACCAAGTGAGCTACAGGGTCCTATATTCAGCAGGCATATGATAATCAGATATCAGGGCCTCTATAAACTACATTTAAATGCATGCCACATGAATGGGTTAAATTTTAAGTGCAGATGCTGAATATGCAAAAATACTGCAGATATAGATGTGTTGATACTGTGCAGCTGTACTATTTTGTTTATGCTAAAGCTGAAATCGGAGTTTGAATCTACATCTGAATGTGAATATGATATGATGGATTTGCTATCTTTAAAACTTGGCATAAACTTATAATTTATAATTTGAATTGTAAAAATAATAGATACTGATTTACTGATAATAATACTGATTTTGTGCTTTCTTAACATATTGTTTTATTTGAAATGAGGATGCAAATTGACTGTAAGATTTGATTAGATGCACTTTAAAAAAATCTTTGCTGCCTTAAATTTTTAAATTGAATCAACTTACAACAGTTTTCATTTTTACTTACTATAATTTATCTTGACTAGAGATGAGTTGTTAAAACTTATAAAATATAGTTGAAATAAGTCAACTTCATTTTATAAGTTGTAGGAAGTAAGTTAAAATGACTTGTAAATCTGAGTTAATTAAATTTAAAAAATTAAGAGCAAAGTATGGATTAAATACAGAATGAAATTTATTTTTTCTCATGCATTCTACCACATTTTAAAAATATTTTTTATCCAAATGTATGTGCATGCAAATACTATTTATACTGATATTGTCAGGTTCTATTTTCAATTCATTGTCTGTACCAATCATTGAGTCTAGCTGAGTGATTCACAAAATCATTTAGACGTTGAAAAAGATGTCAGAGTTTTACTATAACATTTGTAATGTTTATGTGGAACTGCTTCCATGTTCATTTATTCAGCATCTAAAAAACTTGAACCTACCCTCTTATAAATCTTGATGATGAAACAAAACTTTGTGTCCATTTGTCAACTACTCAGGATGTTTGTGAAACACAAGAAAATAACAAACTTCAAACACATTTGACAGTCTCTTTGATCTCAGCAATCATTTATCAACAATAATATCTGAATTTAACCAGCCGCCATGCAAAAAATAACCAGTGCTTTCATTTGATGTTTAACTTTACAATCAGTAACTATATATAATTAATTTTCACCGCGTCTCGTCCTCTCTGAATCGATCTCGGCCTGACTTTCTAAGCAGTGATTTGGGTTCAGTGTGTTCACGATACGGACATGTGGCGTGATTTTTCCCTCTTTGACGGTCGATGCGTCCGGAAGCGTTTTCTTTGTGAAGTGGTTTTATAATTGCTCGGGCTTTGATGCGACACACAGTGATGTGAGCGTTGTGTGTGTTGTGTGTAACAGATGAGCAACAGTACTGCGAGCCCCATGGCAGCCGGCTCCAGCAGCACCACGGCCGGACGGGGAACCGGAAGAGCCACCAGCTTCATTCCGGAGCTCCAGAGCATGATGTGAGTTTTCCTTTAATCCTGCCTGAAGTCATTTTGACAACTCTAATTTGTTTCGTCTTTTATAAATGGTCTGGTGGATTTACCGTGGTACAGTGATATTAATAGCTTCAGTGGTACTTTGAAATAGTTTCCATAGTAGTGATTAATTGCCAGTGAATGGAGGTGTTTGTGTTGTGTGTCTGTGAATGGTAGTGTGTGTGTGCCTACTTAACTATATTTTGTACCCAAAAGTAAATGAAAACTGCCTTTTGGGGATGTCCTCATTTATAAAATATAGTAGGCCTAAATAATTTTTTTTTTTAAAGTTTTCGGTTAGGGTGTTTGGTTAGGGTTAGGTTATAGTATTTGTAATCAGTGCTCTATAAAAACATTATAAAATGAATATTTATTTCTTTTAGACATTATGTAACTGTTGCTTTTCAGAAATAGAACCTCAATAATGAAATAATAAATAATACACTAATAAACATTAATGACGTGTGCGGTTGGCAAATGTGACATCTGGATAACGCACCCAAAATCCTGTCCAGGACAAGGGGGAAAAATGGTTGTGTGTGTATTGGCCTTCAGTCAGTTTACTATCAGATCCACCTTAGTGTCTCTAGTGTTTATATGATACACATTTGAACTGATTGTTGGAGAACTGATATTCAAAACATCACATTTTCAACAATGTCAGCTGGTCGAACCTTAGTGTAGACATTTTGTTCATCACTTTATGGTTTATTGAAGTATCAATTAACACTTATTGTCTTGTATGTGAGAAAATAAACCACATCAGTGCTTGCGGTTTTGCTGATATATTTCGGCACGCGACTGTTTTTTTTATCAAAATCAAAAACTGTAAGTGTAGTTGATCTTGGATGAATAATATTAGTCTAAATCTATAATGCAAGCATCCACGTCTACAAAACTGCTGTACTTAAAGCACAAAGGACTCGTAAAGTAAATTTACATGGCGATCCATTGACTTCGCTCCAACAGAGCGTTTGCGGTTTGACCTAGTGAGATGTTCTTTAGGAAAGCCACAATTAAATTCATCCTGTCGACCTGCTTTGAATTCCATCTGAGGAGTCCTACAAACTCATGCAAATCTCATGTTTACCTCACGTGGGCTAATGGAAACTACAGACGATGAACGTCATCTTTTGTTAAAAAAAATTTAAAGGTCTTCCTTTTTGTTTGTAGTCCGTGTTTGTTTGTAGTCAAAGCTCGAGACAAAACGTGACCAACAAAGGGTTTATTGAAATTGAATTTTGCATAAAATGAGCATATTTTTGAGACCATTATTCTTTGTATTATTTTCATGACATTTAAGCCCTTCCCCAGTTCTAATTGTTGTAACGTAAAATAATATATTATTACCGTAATGCAACAATACCTCCTCCTAAAAATAGATTTATTTTCTTTCTGCTACATTTCTATTTATTTTTTATTTCAAGACAAAATGACACAGACATTTCTACTCTTAAGAAAGGATGTGTTACATTTTTACACATTGCTTTGTGTTATGCTATTTAACACATTATGTTATATTTTAACTAGGGCTGTCACAATTATGAAATTTGTCTGACGGTTAATTGTCTAATAAATTGTGATGATTATGATGATTAATTGCTTTGACATTTAGTTGTCATAATTATTTTTGTTTGTTCATGAAATTATTTTTCACACATTGTTATGATTATTTAAATTAAATATTTTGCAACGTTTACCTGACAGTAAATATTAATACACATAACACATATTTATAAGTAATCTGATACTGTCTTGTTAATACAGTCGCTGCAGCTCCCCCTTGTGTTTTTTAGAGAGATGTGCAATCATTGCGGTGATCTGAAATCAGGTCAATCGCAATGAGAGTGAGAGACGATTATTTAATCATTGTGGTTTGTGACAGCCCTTATTTTAACAAATGATTTGTCATTTTACATTGATTTTGCGCTTAAATAAATAAAAGGGACAACACAAGATGTTCTAATAATAACACATTTGGGGCCAGATTTACTAAACGGGGCAAATGAGCATGAGAGCGCATGTAAAAAAAAAGGACAGATGGGAGTGGTAATATCTGCTGGTTATTTACTAAATAAGGCACAAAATAAATAACACAGGCGCAACAGCTGATTTCCATAATGACCTTGTATCATGCGTTCTCTGCTCTCTGTTGATGCCTCTTTTTTGTGCAATAATTGCAACCATTTTAAGCTCAAAGTAATTTGAGAAATCCTTTTTTTGGCGTTAAATAATGGCGCAAATACCAGTCATAACACACGCGCAAACATTAGTAAATCACATTGCGTGAATCATTTATATAATCTCCTCCTAGAAATCTTGTGTCTGAAAGGGGAACTCCTAGAAATGCATAGGATATATATATTTTTAGCCCATCTTTAGTAAATCCCGACATCGTTATTTAATGCCAAAATGATGATTTGCGTTTGCGCAAGCTGTTTTTTTGTTGCTTATTTATGTTTTCTGATTGTCTTACATTTCACAATATAATGTTAACAATAATGAATTTAATGAAATGACTGTTTAATACTTTAGTTTAAACCAATATCTGTTGTTGTAAGCAGTTTGGATGGCCAGTGCAATAGCACAAATCTAAATCTCTGCTGTTGTGACTAAGATCACTTTTTAATTTTACTACAGCTCATTCGTATTTTGTCGTTTCAGCTAAAATGCTTGGACTCTGTTCCTGTTAAATCTCACTTCATGTCTTAAATTGCACATGCGTGTATAGTTTTATACTTTGGAAAACTCTCTTTTGTTGAAACCTTACAACTCCAGGACGGGCTTCAATTTGCCGGTCTTATGTTTTTGAAAGACATTTAATTATAGCTTGCAGTCAAAGGCATTTTTTATGGAGACTAAATGGCCTCCAATTGAAAGAATTTCCCTCATCGTTGGCAGGCACTGCACTCTTTGGACCGACGATATGGAGATATAATATCCGAGCATTGTACGATTGTCAGCGACGCCGTTCTTTTGTGATCCGTTGAAACTGAAGTGTGAAAATCACAGACGCCTCTTAAATAAAGGAAAGCGTCTGTGGTACAGTCAGCTGAGACTTTGGGCATCTGTGCGTACTGTAAAACAGACACATTTGGGAGCGTGTGTGTTTTTGATGCTGTCTGCTCTGGGCACGCCAGCTGTCTGGAAACAGAGGAAAATGTAAAGACGGTTTCCTCTTGCCGTGACTGTCTACCGGCTTCAGCCTTCACGGAGGTCTCTAATTGACATCACTTGTACTTATTAATGGCAGGAAGTTTTGTGGTTCATTGATAGAGGCAACAGAATTGTCGTATGTGCCTTTTAAAATGTAAAAAAGGCTACTGGTTGGCTTTCATCATCAGCTAAATAAGTCTCTCTGAGGGAATTTTTTTCAATATGAGTTTTTCAGTATCTGATATTGGTATCTCAGATTTATGTTTATACATTTGCCAGATGCTTGCAACTTACAGTGCGTTTAATTTTTATCAATATGTGTGATCCCTGGGGATCAAACCCATGGCTTTTGCGTTGCTTTCGCAATCCTCTACCGACTGAGCTACAGGAACGCTTCACTATAATAACTCATCCAGTTCTTTTATTTCTATATAAAGCCACATATAAATGGCATTTAAAGAGCCATATGCCTGTTTAATAATGTACATAAAGATGTTGTTTAGGTAAAAAGTTAGCAAATGTGATACAAACTAATAAATGAATTACATGTTGGACACGCTTGAATCTAATAACTGATGCCAAAATTCAAAGTAGTTTTGTAGATATGCTTATTGCGTGATTTTTGGTCAATCAACATATATTAAAACAATTTACTTAATAAGTTAAACAATTTCATCTTGTTTTTATAAGTTATGTCAACTACTTATCACACGTCAAAACTTAAAACAGTGGGTTGAATTGACTTGCAAAACCAAGTTGTAGGAGTGTTATCCAAACATTATTGGCAAGAAAAGCCTCTCATACTTGGGAGCAGAAACGTATTGAGGGGTTTCTGGGAGATTTTAGTTCATACCGCTTCATCTTCAAATAATAATTATGTAAATATTATGTGAAATCAGGTGAACTGAAAATGCAAATAAACTGTATCCATTGCAGTTTTGCGAAATACACCTTTTCCGTGTTGCTTAAAAATAACCTCATGCGAGCGTAAATTTTTTTTCCGATTATAAAGGAGTTTTTGGGAAATGTACGTGTTTCTATTGGCCGTATTTTCAATTCGCAATGTCAATTTGCGCAATTTAAAGGGTAATAGATAGCTATTACAAATAAAAATATGCGTTCATTTTTTTCTAGAATAAATATTAAGCATGCCCCAACTTTTGACTAGTAGTGTATTTTATACAATATTAACATCGAATACACATTCAACAGTTACCATCAGTTGACAATGACATATATTTAATTTTCAGCCGTAGCTTATAATATCACATTTCCCAACTATTGGATGATGAATTGACCTGTCTGATATATTTTCTCTCATTGTTTTTAAAAACAAAGTGACATCTAATAATTTCATTGTGTTCTTTATTGGCAGCATAACAACATGATTACAGTTTGTTCAGGTAAAGGTGATGTCTACAGTGGGTGTGAACTAAATGATATCTTTGCTCGTGTTGTTTGCGTGAGTTTTGTTCTGCTGTGGTTTTGCGAACAAAAGCAACAACAATGACCGCAAGAAGATCTTAAACGTAATGATTTAAACAACAATCTAACATGTTCATTTAATATTCGACAACAAAAGAGCCTAGAAATGTCTATGAGATCACCTGTCATAAGTTTTGTTATAATCTAGTGCTTTTTTAAGGAGGCCAAGGATTATAGCATGATATAGACATAAGACAGTTTAATATGGTTGAAGTTTTGCTTCTCTGTGGATCTTAGCAACCTTTATGATCTCCAAAATAATCCCACTCCAATTAAAATACAAGAAGAAACATCTTTAATGATAGTAGATTTTGTAGCAAGAAATCGATGTCTCTGACTTTTTATCATACATATTGGCAAGTAATATTAATCAATTGACCAGCAAAATGAATGAATCTAATATGTGTAGCATGAATTTATA
Organism: Paramisgurnus dabryanus; assembly: GCF_030506205.2. Classification (NCBI taxonomy): domain Eukaryota; kingdom Metazoa; phylum Chordata; class Actinopteri; order Cypriniformes; family Cobitidae; genus Paramisgurnus; species Paramisgurnus dabryanus. Next base: position 8,389,456 of record NC_133353.1, read on the forward strand.
GACCAGGGGTTTTCAAACTTTGTGATGGCATCAACCTCCACATAAAGTATAATGAAACTAGCGAAGGACCCCGTGCCTTAAATATACACTCTAAAAATGGCTGGGTTATTTTTGACCCATAATGGGTAAATATTGGACCCATGCTGGGTTAAAAATGACCCCGTGTTTGGTTAAAAATGACCCAATGTTGGGTTGATTTTATGCTACTATGGGGTATAATAACCCAGCAGTTGGGTTAAAACAACCCAGCATTGGATCAATTTTAACCCAGCCGTGTGTTCTGTCCAATACTTATCCATTGGGTAAAAAATAACCCAGCCATTTTTAGAGTGTATATATCCATATTTCGTATAGAGAAATTATTGGATAAATAATTGGTTACACAGAAGACCTAAAACCTTCTGTGGGACATCCCAGTTTGAAACCCCCCCCGTTATAGACAACTCTCAATGATACTTTAGTTAACTAAGCTCACATTTAATGTGAACTTGATCACGACAGAAGGCGTTGGTAAGGCGATGCACCCGGACGCATTGCCTTGAACTGTTGCTGACTTCAAGCGTATCGTGTCGTAACCTGATCAAAGCCGAGTCAAGGTCTCTGTGAACTCTGAGCTTCATCACTGCCTTTCTGTCCACTGTATGAATTTTTTTGTTCAAATTATTTGACACTATCGTGCTAACAGTCTAGAAAACTCCACTCAACTTAATAAAAATACTCATGGGACAAATAAAATTTAGCACTCATATTTATTTTGCCCTAGTTATTTGTGTTTATACTGCAGTTTTTGTGTGCTCAGAAATAACCAACACAAGCATTTTTGTGGGTTTTGATTCCTGTGTTGCTTCTCTTTAGGCTGTACCTCCAGAAAGAAAAACCTCACAACCTGGAAAAAGCTCTTAAATCCAAAATGCACACAGATTAAAATATGGAAATATATTAGTCCACAAACATCAGTGTGGAAAGTATGAAAAAAATCAAAGTGGAAGTAAAACATTTTCCTTTGCACTGCCTCAGGGTAATGTCCTGACCTCTTTTATAAAATCATTCATTTGGCAAACAATATAGAAGTAATAATTATGTAAATATTTAAGTGAGACTTTTTTGTACTGTATTTTGGATAGACATAGCACTTTTTACACGTGATTTAAAAGTATTTGACTGTCTTCAGCTAAAGAAGCGTGAGCTGTTGAGCTGTTTAGTTTGTTTGTCTTTCAAATGCAGCCAGAGTCGAGTCGAGCTCCTCTCTCTAAACACAAATACCCATCATTTCCTCTATGTGCAGTCCTATTTTTACATTTAAGTCTTAATTATAAATTATATGTTAAAATACTTTTTCCTGTCCCAGCTGAACTACTGTTACTTTCTCAAATAGGGTTGTCACGATTAAGAAATTTGGCTGACGGTTAATTGTTTAATAAATTCTGACGATTACGACAATTAATTCCCTGTTTTATAGGACTTTGCTCGTTATGACGATTAATTATCTGTTTTATTGCTTTGACTTTTAATTCTCATACATTTTTTGCTTGTTTTTCACACAAATATATCTTTCAAAAACTGAAAATTCATAAGAAATAAACACAATAACGTTTCTGAAAAATAACTGAAAATAAAAACGCAATCAAAATAAACAGGCATTAAATAGTAGCCAATCCTACCGAGGTCATATTAGTACAATTACATGTATTTAATGGTTTTGCAATGTATCACGAGCGCCATCTGATACTGTCTCGTTTATACAGGCGCTGCAGCTCCCCCTTGTGTTTTTTAGAGAGATGTGCAATCATTGTGGTGATCTGAAATCATTGCGATGAGGTCAAACAATTGCGATAAGACGATTATTTAATCATTGTGACAGCCTTATGCTCAAAGATTGATTACAAAGTTTTTTTTATTATAAATGCATGATGCTTTTAATGTACTACAAAATATCACTGTTTCACAGTAATACCATTTTTTGTTAAATGTATAGTATGACTATAGGAATGAATAACTTTATAAGCTATTTTAATGGAGTATATTATTGATTGTTTTATATAGATTTTCTCATTTTGTAGTAATTAGATTTTATTTTTGAAAATTGGGGCAAAACTACCTGGTGTCTATCATCACTACTGCAATACAATAATTAAATAAATGTGTGACATAAAGTCAAGGAGAGAATATTTTATATTCATAATAAAGAAAAAAACTCTTGACTTTGTTGTAAGTTGAATGCGATTGAATGTGGCTGTTTAATTTATCCTCAATTACTGATCGTGAGCCACTTACTGTAATTAAATGCGAGTCAGAGTTGTCGGGAAGCCGACGGTGACATTCCCGGCCAGGATGGCACACCGTCCACTCATGGAATTACGTCCGTCTAACCGCATTTACAGAGTTCGCCTCAGCACGCTACAGGACCTGCGCAGTTAACCCACGGGCTTTTGTGCGATTCAGTGTCCTGGGCTACGCCCCCGTAAAACCCCGCTTTGCTTTCAAGGCCCCTTGAATGTTTTTGTATGTTGGATGGAGACAAACATCAGTAATGAGCTGCTCACAGAGGCTCTGGTTAACCAGACTGTAATTGAGGGACTGAAATGTACCTCTCATCACCATTGAGTATTTGTTTACCACAGTTTAACTCTAGTGTTTCTGCACAGAGAGAGAATTTAACTCTTTGCTGTACTGGCTGTCGAATGACCACATTTTCTTCATTACTTTAGTCTTTGAATAAAATAAATGCAATCTCAGTATATAAGATTTATTTCAGTACCCAATGAGATGCTGTTTTGTCTGAAATTAAACCCTTAGATTGCTCAACATCTTTGAAAACACAAATACTATATGAAGACTTAAAATACTGTCTTCATAGGCAGCTCAGTAGATTTTGGGATCGATCCAGAGGCTTGCAACACTGATTAAATGTGACTTGAAGGTCTGATGATGCATAATTTTCACTTTCTTATAAAGTTGCTGACGGAGTAAATTAAAGAACAGTCGGCCTTATATTTATCTGTGCTTCACAATGCACGCCCTTCATATTAATGCCAGTAAGCTCACCGCTGCGTCTCGGAATACTTCTGGGAACAGACGCAGAACAATAGAGAGATTCCTGAATAGTTGAGTCTTACATTATGAAGTCGAATCTGAATAAGTAGGTTCTATAGGTTCTTTGTTTTCTGTAGTTGAGGTTACGTGAACGCCGGACTGCTGAAATCCTGGAGCGTTAATGATCGATTGATTGATGTGCACCAAACAAAAATATCCCGTTATTCCCGAGCGGAATGTTTTGGAGAGTTCTTATTAAAAGCATACATCGAGGATTCCTTTAAAACATGCTTTCCATATCGGCTCCTTTTGTAGAACAATTGGATTATTTTCCGACTCAGTCGTTCGTCTCCTACGTCTTCGAATTGGGACGAAACAACAATCTTGTTTTGATATAAACAGAAAAACTTTTCAATCCATCCCAGTTGGAGGCTTTACCATAAATATTTAAACATCTTCAAATTACCTTAGCCGAGAAATGTTTGTTCGTTTATATGTTTCCTTTTACGTTAATTGTAGTTTACGCTCATCTGGATCCAGAAGTGTCATGTTTATTAATATGAAGCCTTGTTAATATTTAGAGATCCTTGCTGTCTCTGTCAGCAAAACGACGGCGATTGTGCTTTAACTTGTGTTGTTCTTTGAAAGCTCTGGATTTTCTCCTGGCTTTCAAACCTCTCCAAGCGTATCAAACTGCAGCGCTACTCCTCAGTTTTCAGTGGAAAACAACTTCATAGGTGAATTTCGCCTTTGGACGTCTAATACATATTTAAAACTGAGGAGGAACACGTATTATTCAACCTCTGTGAGCTGAATCTCTCTGATTAATTTTACATAAGCCCTGGCCTTTATACTTCACCGAGTGCCTGTTATTTCCCCAAAGGATTCGGTGATATACCAAAGTAGCTTTTTTACAAGTAGCTTTGTGAACACGAGACAATGAAACGGGAGCCGTGATGTCTAGTTCAGTAACTATAGGAGCCTGACAAATGTCGTCAGAGGATGAGTCAACGGTCGTTTCAATCAGAAAAACAGTGTTGTTGACAACACACTCGGTTGTGGGGTTAATTCTTAATGATTGTTTTTCTCCATGGAGCTTAAATCGGAGTCTCAACATTTCCATACGTCTTTCCTGGCCCATTTACACTGCATTAAAAGTTGCTAATGGACCTGATTTAAGTTGTGTCCTGCCTTCAGGAAATTGATATTGTAAGCAAAAGAGACAGACACAAAAGCAACGCTTAATGTAAATAAAATGCAAGAGATTATTTGCATTTGCTGAGCTGGGATAGTAAATTAATTAGATTACTTGCTTTGAAAAGTGAGGGTAAACAGTTGCTGTATCTTTTGCTATTGATTGCAAAGCTTTTGTGTATACATTTGTATTTTTCAAGTAAGACAGTCATGAAAAGTAATAATAATGAACCATTGAAATTAAAATGTCTTTCATTTAAAATTTTCAAAACCGCATTTCAGATGCTGTGCAATGAGTTTTGCAAGATGGTTAGGACAGTTATGCCGTCCAACGTGCAAAGTCACATGACTTTTTAAAGCGCATCTAGGGATTTACTAGGTTAAAGTGTTTCCATCTTATTTCAAGTGCATATTTTTTATCTGATAAGAAATTTATCTGACTCAATTATATGCATATGTTTTTATGCACTTTTTTAATTTATGGGCATCTTCGTGTTTTTTATGCGCATCTCAAAAATGCACATAAAAATGGATGGAAACAGCTACTGTCAGAACAAAATTGTCAAAAAATCACCCCAATCTGTCACTTTTAAAAGGTTACAATGTGTACAAGCACAGATATGTCTACATTTGGTACCAAAATGTGGTGGCTCTTATCTAAGGTACTAATAAGAACTCTTTAGATCAGATGTCTTCAACCTTTTTTAGGCCAAGTACCCCTTAATGGATAGAGAGGAGGAGGGACCCCCAGTACATTTATCAAATCAAATTATGGATTTACATACTTGTTTACATTACAAAGATATTAAAATTCACATGTTTATATATACCAATACTTACTTAACATACTATATACCATTTTAAATTTACTGACTATATTTAAATAAAGGTTCCCCCATTTTAATTAAGTTTTATATCATTTAATATGGGGACCATTAAGTTTTTATAATTTCTATAATTACACTTTTAATGCATATTGTTGGATTGCCTAATTTCATTCAAAAAACTAATTAATTTAAACAATATTTAGAGGGCCCCCAATAATACCACCACGGACCCCCTAGGGGCTCCAGACCCCCGTTGAAGACCCATGCTTTAGATGCATATTTCAAGATGTATTTTGTTGGGTTGCCGATTGAGAACCTGTGCATTAACCCTTATGAATATTGTTACCTCGGGGCACTGATTGTGGATCTGTCAGTTCTTATATCCCTTTATCAACACTGCTAACCTCATTTTCTACATTGCACAACTTATATACCAACTCAATATTCTGTATGTTAAATGCTGTGATTTCAAACACCCCGCTTCATTTAGCACAGTGATGCGTTAAGATATGCAAGAGTAGCGGCCGCAGCCCAATACCCCTGAGCTTTAAAATCTCTGAGATGACAAAGTGTTTCTTTTGTGGTTTCAAAACACTTGTAACCGAAGACGAGAACTGGATGCTATAGAATCAGACCCCGCATGTTAAGGGCCGATCATTGCTCCTCCACCAGACATTTGATACGCTCAGGTCTCTGTACAGAGTGATTGCTGTGGTCAGATTACCGTGCATGTTTTGTCCTTTAAAGCTAAAGTTGAAGTTACCACGTGTGTTGCGGCTGTGTGCGTTCTGCACGTTTCTCACCCTGATGTGTTGGCATGCGTGCTGTGCGACACGTCGATTGGCATATCTGATTGTGAGCGTGATGTCACTTCATATGTATGATAACTTATGGGTTTGGATGCTTTTTCATTTTTGAGGATTTGTTTACTTCAAATCGAGTGAATCTGTAATTGCACATATTGAACGCATGCCTGTTTTTCCAGTTAGTTGTTCAAATTGTATTTTGGACAGACAGTTCGACTCCCAGCTCTTTGCTTATTGTTTATATATTGAAATGTACATTTTTAGGGTGAAATAAAGCATTACGCAGGCCTGTTTTAAAACACTTCATTTCCACTGTGGTGAGCTCCAGAGCCGCTGTTGGAAAGGAAGGCGAGGTTGAGAAAAGCTCCAGTTTTCTTCCTCTCATTCCGGACATTTTTACATTTTGTTTCCCTGCTGTGTATCGTATTATAAATATTTTGAAGTAATTGTCTGGCTTAAGAAAATTCTGCATTCCTGCTGAGGTTAAATCAATAGACCTGGCAGGCTTTGGCAATGGCGGGTTATTTGGCCGAACAGGTAAATCCTTGTGAAATGTAGATACTCTCCAGCGCTGGAATCACTTGATTGTTTTTGGTACAGCCGAATGGAGTCAATAGTCGCTTATCTGAACATTTAATAAAAAAGTGCCTGAGGCTTTGACTGCAGAAAGTACGATCTGATACATTTAGCAATATTATAGCATAAGTAGATATTTTTGTCTTGTTTTTGAAAGAAATTGCTTCTTGGCATTGTTAGTCGAATGTTTATACAGTTTTTTTCTTGAGCAATACCCTTCCTCTGCTTTTCCAAACGCTGTATAAAAACAAATAAGAAATATAGGAGGTATGAGACATTTGCCTGTAAATGTGTCTGAGGGGGAATTAAGTTTATTTTATGCAGAAGTTAAAGTTTAGTAGTTTTTCCTAGCTTAGTGGCCAAAAGTTGTAATATTGAACAATTCTTATGAAATATATAAATATAGTGTTATCTAAAAGTTTTAATTTTAATTTAAAACTCTATAAATGTAATTTTCTCCAGAACAGTTTATGCAATTTTATGTTTTTATAAAATTGCATTGTTAAATTGATGTTTTACTAGTAACATGTAAACCCACTTTATATAGTTACATATATGTATAAAGTAATGTTTTATATGATTTCCATTTGGAAAAAAGCATGAAAGGTTTATGGCACAGAGAGCAATTCATTATCTGAGCTGTTTGTCTGGATTCCAGCTCTTTAAATACACTTACATCAACACATCTACTGCCTATATATTCTGTATTTTCATATATATTTCCATCAGCGGCTGCTTCAAACAGCGATATATCAGAGACGCTGGGTCGGCTGGCTATGATTTAAAGACGGTTTGTGGGCACTCTGATGGTTTGTTGACTGGGTTTCCATGTTCCAGAAGTCGGGTCTCTTTATGTTATGGGGATATTTATTGTTTCCCACTTTTAATGTTGTGTTTGGCTGACTGCGACTCAATGGTTAAGTGTTTGATTATTTTCTAAGACGCTCCCCCCTAAGTTTGTCTGAGACATCAATGGCTTGCTTTGTCATGTGGAGAAACATATTGGATAAAGGGTGTGTGACACGAGGTCTTAGTGAGAGAAGCGTTTCTTTATAGTACAGTAAAGATGAAGCATGAATGTCCCTTAGTCAATCATAAATAACAAGATTAAAACAAAGATTTTATAATTTTAATATAAAATGCATTTTTTTATTATTGCTACAATTGACCATCATGTGTGCTTCTTAATATTTAATACACAGTGGAATACAAAATATTAGTTCTGGAAATTTTTCATTACAATTTATATTATCTGTTTAACAATTTAATAAAAGAGTTTAATTGAAACGTTAACATAAATGTAAGATTTTTTTTAGGGTTTGTTGTCTCCCTTTCTGCTGTAATGACATGGCTTTAACAAAATCTGCACTTTAAAAAATCAATGCAGCATTTTTGTCAAATCAACATATATTTTTATGTAACTTTAACTTAACAAATTAAGTTAAACAATTTCAACTTGTTTTTATAAGTTATGTTAACTTATCATATGTCAAAACCTAAAATAGTATGTTGAATTGACTTGCAAAATCAAGTTATTTAACTTCATCCTGCATTTTTTTTTTTTTTTTTTTGCATTGTGATGATGTTAACTCAGATATTTCAAACAACATCAGATTGTACAAAAAAGTTGAAAAAGTCAGCCAATATCACAACATTTAACAGAAGTAGAAATGCTTTTTTGATTAACAACATTTGAAAATCCTAAAACTGTTTCTTTTCAGATTTATATTTTAATAATATATTTTAATGCACTGTAAAATATGCAGCATGAAGTTAAAACAACCTACTCTTTTAAGTTTTTTTTCTTTAAAATCAAGTTGAAATTGTTTAACTTCAAGTTAAAGTGACATAAAATTATATGTTGATTTCACAAAAATGCGAGGTTTCAGACTTTTTACTACGCTTATAGAAACAAAGCACAAAAAATTCAATCCTGATTCGCATGTATATTATCTGAAGCATGCATGTGTGTGTCTTGTCTGCCCTGAGGAATTGCTTCAACAAAATGAATTTGTCTCACATTACATCTTTGTCCTCTGAGGAATCAGGGCTCATTTTTGTTGCTATTCAGTCTGTAATTTGTTTAACTGCATGTTCACTTTTTTGACAAGCAAAATATCATTGATTTTGCTCTGTGAATGTGTCCATGGGTCATGAACAGGCGATTATAGATTTTGAGACAGATTATCGCACGCGTTACGTTAGCGACAAACGTAGGTTAAAGGAATACACATGGTCCGATTGATGCTGTAATTTGGTCCTAACGTGTCACACATGCAGAAACGTTTTTCATGTCGGTCCACATCTTTAATCTAGAAGCCAAGATAAACGCAAGCTAGTTTTTTCTTCTTCCTCACAAACAAACATGTGATGATATAAAGTGAAGATGTAAAGCATATTTACCACAAACACACAATCAAAGAACATTGAGTTTGACTGATGCACGTCAATACAGGAAACGTTAAAAATTAGTTTGGGAACTTTCCAATTTAAAATCAAAACTCTGCCTGCAGATATTGAATTTCATTCACTTTTAACTTCTTTTCTAAAAAGGAAGTTTTCAATGGTTGGGATCGGTTACGCAGGTCACGTTTCGTCTCTTAATGTTGTTTTTCTAGTGTAAACGAGAGTTGTGATTATCAATTAGTTGAATGAAGCCGCCCGATCCAGACGGGGATATCAGTCGCATACGCGAAATGAAAAGCACATGTCATCTCTGAGCCAAACTACAGACTCGTAATTGATTAGTGACGCTTCACCAAATGTGCCAAGGGTTTGTTTAACATCTGTATGCTTTCTGTGTCAGAAAGCTGTCTGTCACCTGTAACTTTTTTATTTTTTTGGTTCAACTAAATCTTTAGGTTTGTGTCATATTCTTGAAACTTTATATAAGTTGACAGCTGGGCATTTTCCTATTAATATATATGTGATGCTTAAAGCCATAATGTGTATAATATGCTTGTTCAAATCATTGAGATGGTTGCAAGAAGGTAACTGCTATTTAATGATATAGAAATAATGTTGTTTTGAAATTCGATGCTCGAGCATAAATATCCATGATCTCCAAAGCCAAAATCCCATTAAAACTCACTTCTGTTAACTTGAACGTTACCTTAAACATTTCCAAAAGGTGCTTACAATGTTTTGCTATTTCATTATGATGTTTAGTCTGCTTGTAGTGTGTAACCATGAAGCATACAGTTACCCAACTGCTGACGCAGCTTTTAGCATGTTTTGTGAGATATTATGCGCCTCAAGGGTCTCATGTTTTAGGAACGCCACGTTAAACGTTTTGATGTACTTCGCACAGACAGTGATGACAAAACCATACAGCCCGAGCTGTCCGTCTCAATATCAGTATCCACCTCCAAATGTTTGTTTTGAACACCCTCGAATTCAGCGACACGAGAAACCTTAAGAGCAACGTGTACTGTAAGTACCAGATCGTTTGGTGAAATTAAAGCATTGTGTTGACAATATTCATATGTGCTGTCTGATAAGATTGCCTGACTAGATTTGGATTTGTTTGTGTTTTACATGTTAGTATATTTTGAATAGCTGAGGTATTCAAATGCATTTTGCATAGATTGTGTTTTACATGTGGTTTTTTGTGTGTGTTGTATTATGCCGGACTCATTTTTCAATCACGGTTTGGCTTTCTCACAGTATGTTAATGTCGAACTCTTTAAGAGAGACCACAGACACTTCTGTATAGAGTATTTCTGCAGCCCCATTACGTGAAAGAGTAAGCTAAAAAAATAAAATCGGTCTGCATGCTCATTAACCAGAACATGATTTAGTTTGCGCATACATCAATTACCTTAACCAAATGTAAGCATGGCATATACAGTAAGTGCTACACGTATAATATATTTAACTCTGAAGTTTTCCACATCTCGTTTTAATGCAGCACTTTAAATTAAAACATAGAGCGAATGTTTATACGTCCCGTAGAGTTTTTCTGGTTCCACATATGTATTTTTAAGTTATACAAACATTTGGGCATCTCGGCATGTTTGCAAACGTAAACACAGCGACTATTACCGGTTGTGAAGTGGCTTTCTGCGCCGTGATACCATCAGAGGAGCGTGTGTGTCTGTGATTGGTTATTGACCCGAGGCTGGTGCCGCTTGACTTCTGTATGACCCGACACTGAACCACAGCACAGCGAAATGAAAATAATTTTTCACAGCACTTACCCCAGAAAAAGTTCTGCTGGCATGGGTTCACCGAGCTGAAAAGACTGTTAGACGCCATAGCCACACGTGAATATCCTCAGATTTCTCCTTTGGAGGTCGTGGTGACCCTTGAAGTCCTAAACTGGGAGCACAAATCATATCAAGGCATACGTAGAGACGAAAGCAGGCAAACAAAGACAACGACACTTGGAAGACGCTCGGCAGCGGATGTCATCTATGTATGAGCTCGGTTCGCATGTCTGCAGCCGAGGAGAAGGTTCAGGCGCAGATACCGGTTGGAAACGTAATAACGGCTATACTAGTGTGGTTAGAGCGTACTTACAGACTCGTTGGGTCTCTGTGACTTGGGTTGACCCACTCTGATTAACCATTTACGCCCCACTGGCTCCCTCCTGTCGTCCTGGGGAAATCTCGCGCACCGCACTTGTGGTTCTGTGGTTGTTTGTGAGGGGAATGAGACATTCTCGCAATCCAAAAACGTGTACGCTTTAAAACACACTTTTTCCCCCTCCTGATGGGCTGTTACTGGAGAGGCTGGGTCATGTGTTTGGTGACATCAGAGTAGGGAAATAAAGAGGGTGCAGCCCTCTTGTCAGTGGTCCTGAGTTTTCCCGGTCCCATCCAGCAACCTCAGCTCCTGTGAATCTGAAATGAAGGGGCTCTGGTTTTCAACACGGCTCCAAGTCGTTGGAAAGCAGCAGCACGTGTGGAAAGCACTTTTTTTCTCTCCCTCTCTCAGTGCTTCTCCACCTTTTTAAATTGTTGTCTGCTTTTAATTCCTGACATCTTTCTTCGAGTTTGTTTTGGCAATCTGTTTAGTCTTCAGGTGTGTCTGCGTAAGTTGTGTAATCGGCTCTTTAAGAAATGACGGTCTGGAGGCTTGAGTCTTGAATCACGTCTGTCTCTCTCTCTCTCTCTCTGTCAGCGCCCTGCAGCGTGCGGTCGTAATGAGCGTGAATTAACAGCCGTGATTCATCCGTCTGTTTCACGCGCCTCGCAGGTTTGGATTTTGGCACGAGCTTGGTGCTCGGTGCAGAGTTTGTAGCTCAGGTGTTTGTGTAAGAGCGAAGAAAATGTGGCAAGACATTTGTGCTGTTTCTTATATTTCAGGGTCATGTTGGGTATCATGACTTCAACAAAATATCAAAATATCTCAGGAGGAAGCATTTTAATGACTCAATACAGTGCAACAGGTCATTCTGTCTTCTCTCAGACATTACCATCACATGGGTAATTTCATGCAAATATCATGAAAAGTAACCATGCCGATATTTTAGATATAAATATTTGGAGGTTTAAACACCCATGCCAAGCATTTTTTTTTATTATGTGCCATAATTAAGTAAGTGCACATTTCAGAATTGTAACATTCATAACAGAGAAATGTCAAATCCAATGCGATTTCTCTCTCATAAATGGCATACAAAACATAAAATGAAATAAATATTATTTATTTCCTTCTCCAGTTGTTGGGTATTATTTTTGGTTTGTGCAAGTATTTTTTATTATATCCATAATGCATGCATGTTTCCCTCATCTAAAGTAGAAAACAAAACTTTTTTTTCTTATGTCTGGACTCTTTCAGTAGGGGTTTAGGAGAATATAACCATATTGTTTAATATATATGTAATAAATGCATTCTCTGAGAAATTATATTTCAGGTTTTGACTGCAAAAAATCTGGTCTCATGCATATAGACTTTAAAGAATATTATAGAGACTTTTAAACCTAGCAACTTCATGGTGACTGTGGCATGCAGCAAGTTTTGCACGGGCAAACGTCGTTCTTATTAGTTGTTTCTTAAATCGTTCTAGAGTCCACTCTGTCTTTTTTGTTATTTTAGGAAGACCGCTGTATTGTGAAATGGAGCTGCATATGAAAATAATGAAAATCTCAGCTCACAGGATATTCTGCTGCTATAACAGGAAATGTTTCGCCCACAGCAGACCGTTTCCTAAAACGTCCTCTCTACAGGGGCGTCTGAGAACAAGACTGATGAGAGGGAACAAATGAAGGGTTTGGTTTCATTTGTAAATTTTAGGTTTTTATTGCACTTTGGCGTAATCCAGGAAAACCAAGTAAAATTCACAATTCTTAGATATTTTGGGGGTAAACGTATTAAACTTATTGAAATCATTCGCTATATTAACACATATGTGCTGTTATTGAGCTGCACACTTAAAATAAATTTACATTTATGCATTTGGCAATTATCCAATGTGACTTTGGATAGTGCAATGTGTGTTGTTTCTTGAGATGGAACGACATTTTATGCTGGTAACGCAATGCCAATTGAGCTGAAAAATAAGCCTTAATAAGTTTTCAGGCATTATTGTATTTAACAAAAATTAGCAATATTTGCTTATTGGAAATTTTCTAGTGATCATGACAGCAATAAATGTAAAAATATTTTATTTTAAATTCTTTCAAGCACTATAATTATTCTTTGTGAATATCTCCATCATTTGAAGGTTTTGAATACTATACACGTAAAAAAAACCCTCACGACTGCACACTCAGCTAATTACAGTCAGTCTTTGTTTTTATTCCTCCTTCTGTGTTTTTGCTCTCTCTGAACACATCGGCATTGTGACCGTGAATTTCTGCTCTTTGTCGGACGAGTCTTGGTGGTCTTACAGTGAGCGTGGCTTCCCTGTGGTCCGTGTTTGAAGAAAAGACGGAGTGTGTATGCCCTTCTAACGGGCCGGCTTTAGCTTGGCCTGCTTCACTATGGACCACACAGGCATAAACAGGGCATTAGATGCTAAAACATTATTTCTGGCTGTGAGAGGAAGCGTGCGCTAACACTTCCAGAAGTCATTACACCTCTGCACAATTTCACCTTAATAAATTAGAGCTGTTTGAGTTTAATGCTGTTGAAAGCCACAGTCAGGATCGCTTGAGTTTGTTGAATTAAATTCAAGTATTATTGGGAATGTCTGGTATGCTGTGGAATAGTTGATAAGGAAATTTGTACATATGTTTCACGGTTTTGTCGTCACATAAACACCCATTCACAGCTCGCCCTCTAATTAATTAAAGTGCACCAATTTCATTGCTAAAACAAACAATAATTTGTGTATTTGGTCTAAAACAATGTGTTCGCGTGGTTTATGGTTTAAAAAACACATTATTTTCCACATACCGTACATTTTTGTAAATCCAGATTAGAGGTCTTCACAGGTCCACTTAGATCCGAAAACACGAGGTCCGACCTGAGACCTCGGATACAGGTTGGGTATAATAATAGCGGCATTGGGTCTTGGGTCATTTAAAATGAATGTGTTTTTGACAAACGGACCCGAGATTACCCGAACTATCTTGCGTGTATGCCCAATGTCCTTCACCATCCTGTTTGCCAAGAGCGCTTGCAACATCATTCGCGTAGCTGGCGTTAGGTTAATTTTTGTTGAAACAGACCTGGCAATCAATTTTAAATGTACATTTTAGCGGTTACCTTGTTGTCGGTAACAAAGTAAAATAAATGGAGCAGTGCCCAAATTGGTTGCAAGACCACCTGGGTTTCTTTCTGTCTGACTGTTAAAAAGAAATTGCTACTGGAAGAGAAGACCTCTACTCCAGATATCCCTGCCTTAAATGAACATTAAACATTAACAAATCTTTGTCTTTACAGAATAAAACTATAAAATAAAATATAATCCTCATCAACCTTTTTCTGTTTTTCCTTCAGATTTTGTTTCCCAGAATGCTTTGCATGAGGCTTTTATTTTATAGTTTTATTCTGTAAAGACTTATTAATTTTTAACGTTCATTTAACTGTAAACAAACTGTTGCCAGTAAGTAACATAAATTTAAATCTACAGTAAGTTACTGGCAAACCAGTAATACTGTAATTTTTTTACAGTGTTGATTTTCAGATTTTTAGCAGTGGATTCATGATATTTTTAGCTTGTCTAATAATTTACAGTTTCACAAAATAGAAATCATTAACTTAAAGTGGCTTTGTTTCCTGTGTTGATACAAAACAATTTAAAATCCATAAGTTGATGCCTTGCATGGTCTACTCAAGCAGCTCATCGCAGATCTCTGGGATATGACAAGATAACACTTGGCAGGTCTCACCAACCCCAGTGGCTTTCTCTTGTGGCATTGGGTGCACTGTAAGGATGGCAATTAAAGACGAAGAACCTGTTATTTCTGACAATTATCACAAGTCTGCTGTGCTGATGATCTGGCATTTAAACTGCTGAGTGACGTTTGGAGAACCTGCAATGGCCGTGACTCATCAGTCGCTTTAGTGAGTTGTTTAACATGACGTTGCATGTGACGTAATATGACGCATTGTCATTAGTCTTTAAATTTAGTTTTTTTTTTTTTTAAAAAAGGGTGTTTCAGCACACAGACTGTTGTCACTCTGTAAAAAAATATTTGCTGCCTGTGTTGAATCAACTCAGATTTACATGTCATGTCAACTTACTATTATTTATCTTGACAAGAGATGAGTTACTACAACTTATAAAATATACTTGGAAAAATTCAACTTCATTTTATAAGTTATAACAACTCATCTGTATCTCTAGTCACGATAAATCATAGTAAGTTGAAATGACTTGTAAATCTGAGTCCATTCAACTAATTATTTTTACAGTGCAGGGATAAAAAATAAATGAAAAGATTATTTTTATTACAGATTTTTAATAGTTTTTTAATGGAATCTTACTGATTTAATTATGTAAAATGACCTAAAATATGTTAGTTAAACCTACACCATAAAATATTATGCTATTTATCATGCTATTATGCTTACTTAATGGAATTATGGAAACAAAACACACGCTGTTAACTTAAAAATGTCCTGCTTTTCTTTAGCTTTTTTAACATATTTATTATTATTTACCACAATATAATGAGCAAATAAGAAGAGACTGGTCTCAGTATTGCTCATTGAGTGAATTAACACGCATCATGATTATCATTTTGTCACCTACAGTAAAATGCACGACTCTTGTGAACAATGGTAACCACAAAATTCAAAGAAGAAACAGAAACTCTTTTAAATCTCAAAGATAAATCAACATTAAACACTAGCAAGTCTTTCTTTTAGTGAAAATAAACATGTAAAATAGCATTTCATTTTAAAATGTACTTTCCAAATTCACTCCCATTATGCAAAGCATGCTGGGAACTACAAATCCACTGCCTAGTTAGTTAGTCTACCAAAATCATTTGTAGTTTCAACAACACAAAAGTTTTAAGTTAACTTCCTTTTACAATTTAAGTGGATTAAACTTAAAAATGAAGTTAAACTTATTCAATAATATGTTATTTAGATTATCAAAACAAAAATTAGTAGATTTATTCCAAACGTTTTTAAATGTTATTTTAATGTAAAAAAATTGGTTAAAAAATACAACATTTTTAAGTTTGTTTACTCATTTTATTTAAGGCATATATATATATATTTTTTGCTGTGTGAGACACATTTTTAAATGCGTTCTTGTTTACTGGCTTCTGTTTTTTAATGACTACTTATGTTTATAAAGAAAATTTTACCAGAATAATTGTGACAAATATTTGTAAGACTTTTATGTTTTATTTGTACAGTTTTATGGAGGTTCAACACCAACGGGTAAGGCAAATTGATTTGAAGGCTGTGATTCAAACACCGAAAAACGTCCTAATGCTCTTTATCTGTGTTCAGAAACATGCTCACAAAATAATTACGATTTAAAAATTGCTTGGTGTTATATTATTTTGTGCAATGCAATCTCTTGCCTTAATCTAAAAAAATGTTTTAATTTAATGAACATTTGAATTTTTGAATAGACTTAATATTCAGATTAAATTAAACTTTCTTTAAAGTGTTAAGTAGAAAATCTTCCCTTCATTCGTATCCCTGATTAGAAATGACATTAGAGAGGAATGCATTTTTGTTCTTGTTTTTGATGTTTAATGATCCTTCCGAGGTTTCTTCTGTTCAGTTGTTGTGATGAACTGAGATGAAATAATGCAAATCACATTCAGCTCAGAAATATTTAAGAAAGCATTACTGTGTTTTTTCAGTGTTTACATGTACATTAAATCACTGGTTTTCAGTCGTTGATAAACATTTATTTGGTATTATTAGTCTTAAATAGATCCAGCGTTTCTTTCTCGTGTGATTTATTGATGCTGATCACCCTAAATTACAAAGCAGACAGAAAATGATCATGTTAATGGCATGATGGAGTATACCGAATAGTTTGTATTTTCTGAAGCGTTGTTTTATTTTAACACAGAAGTTTTCACTGATGATTGTGTTCTTCTATTAATAGGTTTTGTGTTGTTTTGGTCAACATCTGCTGTTGACTTTCTCTAATATTTTTAACCCAGCAGCTTGTGGTTTTTGCATTTGTGTACTTATTTTGCTTGGGTCATGTAGAGTGATAAACACAGCCGATAATTTATATTGGCCTCTTTTCATACGCTGTTGTCAGAAGACTTCAGCAATGAGTTTAAATTCCACAACAAATGTTTTATTTTTATATACTTCAGATTGTGTCCCTTGAATGATCTTTTTCTTCTCTAAAGGTTTTGGTTATTGCTTCAGGCAAATGGCATTCATCGTTCAGTAAGAAGAATAAAAACAATACCTAAAACCAGTTATTTACAGAATGCATGTGTTTTGATGTGAATGTGCGCTGTGGAGCGGTACATTTACTGTGTCCGCAGCATCTCCATAGCAATGCATTGAGTTAATGTGATGCAGGGCTTTGTGTTAACATGTGGTAGCGTTCAGATGGACCACACGTCTGTGTAATTCAGATCTCTCTTCTTACTGCAGGGTCTGGGAGCACTTCTGTTTTTGGCAGGTCTCTCATCATTCAGCTTTCTGGTCACTCTTCCTCTTGCGGATCCCAGAAACTTTCATTTCTAAATGAGAGAATATGTGATAGTAGCCTTTTAAATACTGCATTGTAACAAGCAGATGTCACCTTTAATGTCATGTCACTATGGGCTTTTTGGAGGTTTTGTACTAAACTTGGTTGCCCCTGAAAATCTTGGTGGCACAGGTGGTGGAACTTTCATGTTGATATTAATAATGAATTATAGCCCCCTTTATAATTGTTTATAGGTAATTATTACTATTCTATAAATATATTTATAAAGACACAACAACACCCCATTATAAAAACAGTTAGTTACATTTATTATATTTTTATTATTACTTATAAGTGATGCATTTGCTTTTACAATGTGCATGCTCATTATCCATTTTACACTGATTTATAAGTATTAATAATTACTTACAAGTGTATTTTTAAAGACCCAGCCTGCATTGTTATAATGTCATTATATTATAGCTACGACTTATTAGTAATGCAGATTTAGTTCATTGTCAATATTAATGTTAATAGTCATGTCGGGAGTTATTTATTGTGAGTCATAAGGCAGTTATTAACCTTTATACCACGGGACTGTTGAATGCTGTATTCTGATTGGTTGAGAATGGGTATGCATTATTTTTCGATAACTGCATACCTAACTTTTC
The DNA here is from genome assembly GCF_030506205.2 of Paramisgurnus dabryanus. Taxonomy (NCBI): domain Eukaryota; kingdom Metazoa; phylum Chordata; class Actinopteri; order Cypriniformes; family Cobitidae; genus Paramisgurnus; species Paramisgurnus dabryanus. Next base: position 8,407,583 of record NC_133353.1, read on the forward strand.
AAATGTCTTAAAAGCCGGCACCAGAGGAATGTTTGTGCTATAAGCGGAATAATTGACTCCGGTCCTTTTAAATTATTTGAAAATAATGCACACCTGCGTCGAAACTGCCACCTTGGGTGTGCATTATTTTTTTATAGTTCAATGGCCCGTCGTTAATTATTCCTTATGTAAACCGTATACTTAACCCTTTAATTGTCTTAAAAAAAGGCACCAGAGCAGTGTTTGTGGTAAGCGTGGTATAAGCGGAATAATTGACTCCGGTCCTTTGAATTATTCGAAAATAATGCACACTCGCGTTGCGTCATGCCGCATAACGAGCTTGGGTGTGCATTATTTTCTTATTATTCAATGGCCTGTCATCAATTATTCCTTACTTATACCACGGGTCTCTTGAATGCTGTGTTCTGATTGGCTGAGAAATGTATGCATTAATTTCTTATAACCGCACACCTAAATTTGAATGATTTAATTATTGAAAAAATTATTTAATTACTTAAAAAACTTCTGTAATAATGCCCACCTGCAGTGTAACGGCACTCGGCTTCACGTCGTGCCGCATTGCATCTTGGGTGTGCATTATTTTCTTATAATTCAATGGACCGTTGTCAATTATTTCTTACATATAAATGCATTATTGATGGCTTTAAAGGAGCCGTATGTCGGATTGTGGCCAAAACTGGTACTACAATCACAAAACTTGTGGCTAAAACTGGTACGGCAATCACACAACTGGTGGCCAATACACAACATAACAACATAAACATCAGTTGAGGGCTGCAACTCCACTTTTTAAATGACAATATCCTGGCCAGACCACTGTTGTCAGTGATATAAGTATTTGAAATGAAAATAATTTCTTAATGTCTAGTGACATCAGGGCCATTTTATGATTAATTTATATAAATTTCTTACATACTGTTCCTTTAAGTAAAGTGAAAGTGTATATTACAGTAATGCAAATGTTAGGAAATCATGAAGATGTTATTCGTTAAAAATTTTTTATTACTTTATTATAGCCATTGTTCTGTGGTTAAATTAGCAAATAAACCTTTTAAAATGGATAATGAATAACATCCTTATGATTTCCTAACATTTGTATCCTATACTTTTACTTTAGAAAGTGTTACCGAACTTAAATGTTTAATAAATGATAGAATAAACTATACGGTGTGAACTTTTGCAATTCAGTAAATAATGATAATGATCTTGAAATTCATAAAGACTCACAGTTAGAGATGCATAATACATTTCATCGACTTTATGTGTACTGCCCAGTAGTAAATGATAAATTTTATTAGCAAATTAGTATTTGTAATACATTTACTTGCTGTCTGTATTCCTGTACATCTCAGTGGTAGAGCATTGCATTTGCAGCACAAAAGGTCATGGGTTCGAACCCAGGGAACACAAGTACTGATAAAAATATATAGCTTGTAATGCACTGTAAGTCGCTTTGGATAAAAGAATCTACAAAATGCATAAATGTATATAAATATAAATATATTTTCAATACATTTAATACCTTGCACATATACCCATATTTAAACAGAGGTCAACAATATATTTGTGTGTTTGACAGACACAACGGCCAAACTGCCTAGAGTGACTCTGGTCACAGCAGGCCAGACGAGGTGTGTAAAGTCAAGACTTTCCTAACTAGTTGTATTTGCATATTCTGTGTGGTTAACAGAATTCAAATCAGCGGTACAACTGGTCATCGCTCAGGCCAAAATTCAATATGAATTGTATTCAAACAAGCATTCAAATGGTCTGAAACACGAGGCTACTGTTAAGACTGTGTACACCGATGAGATGATCTCCTTTACAACCGAACAAACAAACGTCTGCATTTTCAACTTGGATGCACGATCACTTACATCTCTTACTCACTGTGATGCTTTTAAACTCATCTATGTTGCCAATAAAGTACTAGTATAAATAGACCTGCAGGTGATATTTCGTTATTTGTATATGTAATAAGCTTCAATAGAACTACAAGGACTAGATTTGGGCCAGCGGTAAATGTTTGGTACTGTAGGGACGTCAGCTGGCAGGCTGTTTTTAGTGAAGTCCAGCAGTGTGGAATTAATCACACGAAAGCTGTTTGCGCTTTGGATGAGGACTCCAGGATCACTCGCGTTCCGGAAAGAACGGAAATTCAAGAACGCTTGATTGAAGAGAGATTATATAGTATCAATGTTCAAATTTGAGTAACACTCAACACACACACTCTTTACACACCTCGAACACACTGAACAAACTCTGAAAACATGATCGGTATGTAATGCAACTATACAAATACGTAAAGCACAATACACAGACTCCGACACAATGCTTGAAGTTGCTAATGGGTCTGAAATAAGGGGAGGAATGTTTGTCTTCATCTATCTGATGAGTTTATGTTTTAACATGAATGTTATGTCTGGACTGATGCTTGTTTGAGTTCAGTCCTCTGAAGTTTTATGGCAACGTTTGTTATTTTGTCTTGATATCACCTCTGTGTATTTTGTTCCTCAGTGAGGTGTTCCTGTTTTTCCGAACGTTAGATCTCAAATCGTTGTTTTTATGAGCTTGCTTGGCGTGATTTACAAGAACAAAACACTCTTGTCTACTTAAAAATTCAGTTTATGTCCAATAACATCCACTTTTATCACATATATCAGATACACACGTGGGATTCTTGAAGTGCATGAATGATGGAGTTGTTATTCATCACAGTGGGTGTACAGTATGTAGTAATATCTCGTATCAAGTTATTAACTGTGTCCGAAATCAGATGATGTGTTCTCCGAAGGCAACAAGGATGTCCTGTTTCCAATGCATCATTTAATGTAAATCTCTATTGGTTAGGTAAAAATCAGGGGGTGATTTATATCCCAACAACCTGCAGATATAAAAATTACCAAGCTGGTCTCACTGTTAATACATAGTATTGATACGTACACTGTAAACCCGGATAAGTTCTACTAACTCAAAAAATTTGAGGCAACTGATTGCCTCTATTTTTCTAAGTTTGCCAACTTAAAAGTTTTGAGTACTGACAACTTCAATTCAAATAAAAAAAATGTATTTATCTAAACTTAGATAAAGTCTTATATTAATTAAATTATATAATTTATGCAACTTAAATAGTAGTAGTTGTTTTACTTAAATATTTTGTGGCAACTGATTGCTTTGTTTTTCTTAAGTTTCCTTTACTCAAATATCTACATTTTACAACTTAACAGAACACTGTAAAACCTGACAAGTTCAGAGTACTCAAAATATTCAAGTTTTGTTCACAAATCACAGAAACATATCATGTGACTCATGAAAATGTGATACCAGTGAAAGTGTGTTGAGACTGAGCTCAGTGCTGGCTTCCACATAGGTATTGTTTATATGATAAAGCAACACATTGTTGACCTAAAGCCTAAGCACAGGCACTACACTTCTGAACAATGGTAAGCACAAAACTAAAAAATAGCAAACTTTTCTAAATATCCAAGATAAATAAATGTTTAACACTACTGAGTAGTGTTGTGCCGATAGACGATAGTATCGTGTATCGACGATCGTCCGACATATCGCCAATGGCAGGCTTTCATGGCGATAGTCATGACGATAGTTGGCGAATGGTTGTTATTATCATCATCATCATAGTTTTGCATGCTTTTCCTCGCATGAGGGTTTGTGCTTCACTTTACGCGGAGAGCTTGTAGAGAGAGAGTTCCTTCTTGCACGCAGATGCACTTAATGCGCGCGTCTCGGACTCGTTCTAGCACCTAAATCCAGCGCGTGGATGAGCAGCTACGCTTCCCTCTGTCTCACATGCACGCGCTCTCGCATCTGTCCGAAGTCTAAACATAAACTGAAGTAGTAATCCTTATGTATTTGTGCGGTTTAATGCGTTTCATGCGAGCTGAGGCAAACTATTCCTTTTGTTTAAAATATAACCCGCTGCACAGAGCTGCGCTCTGTCTGAACTTGAAGTCAGATAGTAATCCTGTTTATGATATGCTTTTCAAGGAGTTTTAGCAATACATCCCTCGTGTTTAAAATATGATTGTGTTCCGCTGGACCAGTGTGTATAAAAAGGCACCTCTGAGAGCACCACTGCTTGACACGTGTAACCTTCTGCAACAGCACTAAACAAATGCATTTAATTATTTTTATGTGCGCTGCGTGTGTCTGCGCAGGTGCATGTTTTTACAGTCATTAAGTAATCGTGTTAAAAATCAGGATTATGATTTTTCCCATAATTGAGCAGCCCTATCTCTGACATTTCCTTGCACTAGAGAGGTTGTTAGCGCGCAGAGGGTTAAAACCAGCGCGTGTCTTGTTCTCCCTCTCTGGCACGCAAAGAGCGTCTGGGCTTTAATGACGCACTCAGATTAATGGCATTAGTTTTAAGAAAGATGCATTCATGACGGTGTTGCTCTTGTTCTTTTTTCCACCAATCAAGTCTTGTCATAAATGAACAAATAAATAAATGAGTAAACTACTGCCCCGCCCCCCGATACTATCGTGTATCGCCGATCTCACAGGCTGACGATAGGACGATCTCAAAATGGGGCATATCGCCCAACACTACTACTGAGTCTTTTTGTTTACTAAAAACCACATAAATATCACTTAATTTCAAAAAATGCTCTCGTTTTGCGGGCTCATGCAAAGCATGCTGGGAACTGAACCTCCTCAACCCATGGCGTTGATTTATCTTTAAAATGAAGTAAATTTGCAGTGACTTTCTTAGCTTACCTGGCAAATTGAACTCATCACAACCACCAAAAGTTTGTAATTATTTGCATCCAAGAGCAAATTCAAAACTTTTAACTTTCAAAAACACCAAACACATTTTTTGTATGTTTGAATACATGCTGAAGTGTACAATGTATTTGCAACGTTTAATCGTAGCATTAGTACGTTTTTTACAGCTACAAAACGTAAAACATTTACAAATCTTTCATACCATAAAGATTGCTGTATATTTTCCCTTGAACCATTATATCGATCACCACCCTAACCCTACTTCAAAACTTATCCTAAACCCAAACCCTTTTTAAGTGTAGGACATTTTTTGTAACAATATAGCATTTAATGGGGACATTTCACAAGACTTTTTGTCAAATAAATCTTTGGTTTTCCCAGAGTACCTATGTGAAGTTTTAGCTCAAATCATATCATATAGATACTTTTTGGGTGTTTTGGGTGTCCTTGTAAATGCAAATGAGCTGATCTCTTCACTAAATGGCAGTGCCGTGGTTGGATAGTGCAGATTAAGGGGCGGTATTATCCCCTTGTGACATCACAAACGGAGACCAATTTAAATTACATATTTTTTCACATGCTAGCAGAGAATGGTTTACCAAGTTACTGGGTTGATCTTTTTCACATTTTCTAGGTTGATAAAAGCACTGTGGATCCAATTAAAGCACTTAAACATGAAAAAAGTCAAATTTTCATTATATGTCCTCTTTAAAACATATTTTAAGCCGCTAATATAGTCCTACCCGAAACAGTTTATTAAAATCATGAACTGTTAGACATAAAAGCATAACAGACAAAATTGTAATCACAATAATTTATTTATTGGAAATAGTAGTTCAAATGACCATGTGTGTCCTCTCTGGAGTTTATAAAGTACAGAGAAATATTAAAGTTATTAATCCATGAAAGCGTTAATTAGACTTCTCTCTATAAATGCGCGCATTTCAAATTTCAACGTACATCGACTGAAACACGGAAATGACGCAAATCTGTGACGTAGTATGCAAGAGCCAATGAACGTTTGATATCACTTCCGTAAAGCTTCTTGAAGCGCAATAATTGAATTCATATCTCTGGATAAAGGGATAAATTTGGACCTGTCCCATGTAGTCGTATGAATTTTTAAGATGTGAATTACAGGGAATGAATAAAATTACCATTTTTTGTGAAAGCACAAGGTGTGTATCAAAACAGTATTGTTTAATATCATGTAATTATCTAAAAGTCATGACCATTTCATTAGGTAAATGAGTAAACGGTCTAAAATAAATAAGTCCGAAAATACGACTGAAAACATGTCGTTAATATAAGAAAGAAACGCCAATGCCAACGATCTGTACAAATCTGTAAAGCTGTTAATATGTAAATATTTAACATATTGGTATCAACACGTCAATATTATACGTTTCAGTGTGAATGAAAACGTAAGTAAATATACGTGTGGTACAACCCCACGTAACTTTACGTATAAACGCACGCATTCTCATCAAATCAGGTTAAAATTACACACAAATGGTTATGAGCTAAAGTTGAATAAATAGGGATGCTGGTATATTTAAACCACAAAGTATGCACGAAAGTATGAACCAATGATGCTTTCCATAGCTTGCGACTATCATTTAACCATTACTGCATGTTAATTGCTTTCAACGTATGTTTGGACATAGAAGCTCAAATGATTACTACAAGTTAAGATTTCAAAGTAGGAGTAATGTATACAATTGTAATGAATCGAGTCTAAAGGAGTCCGTAAATGTGGTCGGAAAGATCGGCTCCTTAAATGAACTTCATTCGGCTTAATCAGTGTAACAGAATCTCATTTAGACCTTCAGAGTAGATGAATGAAGAAATAGCGTAAATATTACGTCTGCTTCCGCTACCCGATCTCACGCGGCGCTCTAATGATGCCGTAATGCACGCTGTGGTTTGATTTCGGCTTGCCTGCGTAAACATTAGGGTTGTAAGTACAACAGTACAAATCTCACATGCCCACACATTTGGATCGATTTTATATCGTCATGCAACATATTTATTTTTAAGTCATAAGCCCGCAGAAGAGACCTGCACATGCCATGGATGCTGGTGTCTCCACCATCAGATCATGCTTTTTCATTATAATAATACACATAGCTATCATTTGAGCTATCAACCTCTGTTTTTATTTGGTTTGCATGTCATACCCAGAACGCACTGGCATTAGTTGTTCATTGTGTGTTTTGCATCTAAGGTTGCTTAACATTTACATAGCGTCTTGTTTTAGCTACGTCCAATAAATCCAGGGATCTTAACTTCATTATTTTCTCATTGGAACGTCATCTGGCATGAATCCACAGTGGTTTTCATTGCCAATTCCCTAAATAATTTGTGTTTCATATGAGATTATTCCTGGTGAGCTGTGCTTCTGTGGCTGCACATATGAGGACAAGATGCTGTAGAGAGACGCTTCAGTCCTGTGCTGATGAAAAGAGCCAGTCGAACCCCCCTAAAGACCCTGAAGACATTGGCTAATTGCAGTAATAAGACTGATGCAGAGGTTGGAGAATAAAGATGCTGTCTTGCTGTTGAAAGCAGGCACGCGTTCGGCCAGTTTCTGTGGGCTTGTGGTTTTCTGTGATCTTCCCAAGTAAATCTGACCCCCCCCACCCCTACAACGGTGACCAAACTGGGATTATCCCCCTAAGCACGCTTCTTCCAGGGGTTGTGGTTTTGGCCTTTTTGGAGCTGCAGTTGATTATAAAGGTTGATATTAAATGAAATGAACCCCTCGGATCTCAATTTTATTCTAGAAGGTCGTTTCTGGTAGAAAATGTGTCAAAGTATGGTTGCAAAAGTGTTTTGAACAATGCCACTAACACCAGTTGTGTGGAGAGATTAAAGGAATGAGAAATGAAAGCTAAAAAATAATAATGTTTTTTTCAACAAGCTTTTTTCAAGGTGCATTCAAACTACAACTGACCGTAGATTTGTTGTTTGGTCCATACGTTTCAAAAATGTATTTTATCTAAATGTATCCTGTTTATTTTCTTTAAAAAAAAATTAATAAAAAAAGACATTAAAAGTAATAACTTTTTCAATTTCTAAGCAAATTATAGTAGGGATATTATAGTAAATTCTTGTCCGAAACAGGAAACCGAAAAAGAGGAAACCAAGGCTGAAACACAGAAAGAAATTATGCCAATTATTAGTACCATTGCATTTATGGGTATGACTGTGTACTAACTGTTTACTAGGCATTGCAAATGCATACATTTATATTAAAGTTTCAAAGAATAAATCAATTAAAAATTATGCAAATGTTTATTTAGCACATTGCAACAATGCACAGTATAAAATAAAATTCAAACAAAAATGTTTAACTTGACCCCACTCATGTGTAGGGGAGAACCAGGGCGAAAGTAACGCGGGACGAAAGTAACAAAGCGATTTTCCGAACATGCATACACGATATACTGACTCACGACCTCAGGAACGAATTGAGACACAGGGATGCTGAAATACGTCCACACCGCAGACATGTTGCTTCAGATAAGCACTTGCAGGTTGCGGTTTCTGTTTGCATCATCACAACATTTTGGGCGTATTGTTTCGGTGATAAAAGTCTTTCGGACGAAAATGGCCCAAAAGAGCATTTTCTACATTTTTGGTGGCCGAATATTCTGTGTATCCTTAAATTATAGGTGGCATATTTAATTATAATAAAGGTGAAAAAATAAGATTCATACATTTACAGAGTGTTGCCAACTTGGCAACTTTGTTGCTATTTAGCGACTTTCCAGACCACTTTAGCAACTTTTTTTTTTTCGAAAAAGCGACTAGCAACAAATATAGCAACTTTTTCTGGCGTTGTTGGAGACTTTTGGAGACCACCCCCGTCCCGAGCACTCACAGGCGGCGTGGTCCTTGTGCAGCAGACTGCAGTCTCTTCCCAGCTGGAGATGTTTCATCTCTCCACGTCCAAGACTGCATATGAATCGTGCACGCGGGAAGCTGGAGCTGGTTGATCCCGCGATGGCTTACATTCAGTGCTAGATGTGAATGTAAAATGCTTTTTGGATAAAATAAATCACTGTACAAAAATAAATGCATTTGAGTGAGCTGAGCAGGAGCACATTCAGTTCAGACAAACTGTACAGGGCTGACATGTTTATGAGCTGCATACATACAAAACAGCGTTTCCAATCATTTATCGGAGTATTGTTTGCTTCTCATAATGTTGTTTGTTTTAAATATGTTTTAAAACTGGACTGTTTGGACATATAAACATGAACATACACACTTTTGTCTTTTTCTGACCACAGAAGCAGAGAATATACAAACGGCAAAACTTTTTTACAGGGTTCCCACAGGTCCTTAAAAGTTTGTAAATCTGGGGGAAAAATTCAAGGTCCTGGGAAGTTTAAAAAAATATACATTCATAGATACAGGCCATGAAGGTGCTTGAATCTATTTTATGCAAGAAGTTTTCTGGGAAAAAAATCCATATTATTCCCTGTGTAGTGTAGGATAATATCATAAAAACTCTAGACTTTAAGCACACGTGCTAAACTGTTCACTTTAAATGCTTATATCTTCTGTATGCGAATGTTGATTCATACCAAAATGCTTTTTTTGCATAGTTGTGTTTGACACATGAAAACGTCTCGGGTTACGTATGTAACTGTTGTTTCCTGAGAAGGGAACGAGACGCTGCGTCTCTCTTGCCATACTTCCTGCGTCCCTGTAACGCCGTCTTTGGCAATATTTCAGATAGTGATATACTTACTGGCTCCCGCGTCACCCTGTCTGTGTCGTTAAGCCTCACCATTGGTTGAATTTGATATACACATTCAGACGCACTTACCCCTGGAGGCGTCCCCAAAGTGTCACTGCAGTGATGCAGCGCGAGTTCCCTCGAAAGGGAACTGTAACAATGTATCTTAAAAGGTAACACGATGTAACCTTGCTCTCACTTCAAATGTGTCCCGACATTTAGTCCTTGAATTTGAGGGTATTGGACCTGGAAAGTCCTTGAAAGATCCTTGAATTTTAATTTAACTAAAGTGTGGGAACCCTGATTTTAGGCATGTGGGTGTATTAACTCTTTCCCCGCCATTGACGAGATATCTCGTCAATTAAGAGAAAACGCTTCCCCGCCAATGACGAGATTTTCCGTCTTTCCGCAATACCGCTACTATCCACCAGCCCTTCCGCAACTTTTTAAAACCGGAAGTATTGCCCTATGGCAAGCTGCTGCATGTCCGTGTCTGTTTTAAAGATCGCTTTGAATATGATCTCTATGAAAAATCCGTCATAAAAATGGAATTATCTCTGCTTTTTGCTCAAAATATGGTGTTTTTGCAAAAACCTACCCATATTCAAAAGCTGATTACAAAAGAACCACTAAAGGTAGGATGAAACGGTTTTTTTGTTTGAAAGCAGAGGGTCTGTTCTTTCATTTGGTATATTGTATGTTTATATATTTAAAGAAGAACATTTTCTGGAAGGCATTGAACTTTGGTGAAAATCATGAAAAACGCTGGCGCTGGCTGGCAACTTTTTTTAAAAATGCTGGTGGTGAAAGAGTTAAAATGCAATTTGTGAAACAGATTTGAAGTGCCAATGTAGTAAGAATGCAAATGCAATGTGATGACGTCACTGGTATGCTAATGACGCAATAACGTAATCTAGTGACATTTAGCAACTTTTCGTTGAAAATAATTGCCAACACTGGAGAGAGAATCGACCCATACTTGACTGGAATATCATAGTTAGTGGCTGTTTGTGTGGGTAATAACTCAGGACAGGATTTGTATGTTTTATAAATAACAAGTTTAATTGTAACTCTATCAAGTTTCTCTAAGAGTGGTCTAACAATCAGAACGGTTTAATTGTTTCTACTTCTAGTACAAAAACCGACATTGTAATCCTGTTATTGGAAACTTCCGTTGCTCTTTCATGATATTATGAGAGTGAGATGGGTTGTAAATGTACCTTTGACAAAGATTTCACTTTCTGCCCCCACATGGTCCTTAAAAGTGCTGAAGCATGCATGTGCTATTTACATTCATCTTATTCTCCGTACGTTTTACTCTCTGCGGTTTTTAGAAATTGAAAACAACCAAACATTGTTGCTATGGCCTAGAAAATAAATTTCAACCAGCTGTGCCCTAGTATTTTTAGATTTAAAACATTGAGGGACTTTTTTGGGGGTTTTGTGAAGATGCTAGGCTCTGTTTTTTTTACACAGCACTCTGAAGTTCCTGTTCGACATAATCACAGCTTACTATTCGTAGCTAATCTGAAGAACACAGACAAACGGTGATGAGATATTTCAGATACATCATGCATCAAGTGTTAAGTAAAGGTTATACAAGTTAAACACAGCCTATTGAATCTACACAGGTTATTATCCATGTTTTATGACTGGGTGCTTTAATTCCAAATACTAAGCTTTACAGAAACTGTGAAGATATCGAACTTGCCATTCAAAAGTCAGAACTCTTTTCTCTCACATTAATTTTATACTATATAAACTTATTTCTAGCTGTATTTTTTCCAAGTAATTAGTTGAAAGCTGAAAAAAAAATCCTAAAGAACATGAAGTGCTGTTTTTGCCCTTGCAAAGCATTAATCATTGATCGATAGGTTTAAAAAAAGTAATGTGTTATGGGGCGTACAATTGAATGAAATACATACAAAGTCAATGCAAAGACGCGAACATGTGCGGGGCAATGCGAATGACACGAATTAAGTTGCGCGATTGCCACAAAAAAATGCGCTATTCCTCAAATGCGTTTTGAATTTGCTTGACACAAAGTTAAATCCCACGAGTAATCTAGAGCGAGGAACCCGATGCTTTGCGTTTAGTGTGTACGCAGCATTATAGTGTTCAGCTTGGATAGGGGAAAGTATTATAACATGAAAGAAAAATGACATCACCTTTAATATAAGCATTGAAATGCAAAGCATTGAATGTCCTTGTTGACTTAAGCCATCTTATGATCTGTGTCTTATGGCTTTGTGCTTGAAATCGCAGGCTCTGGGCCGTCCAGAAAACTTCAGGCATCACTTAAAGTGGCTTCGTCTGTCTCATCCTCAGTAAATTGGGAGTGAATCATGTTCCTAACAGGCTGAGATCGTTGTCCGTGACAGTATGGAGTTGAATAGCAGCGGTGGTATAATATGAGGGATATGTAATATGTTTGGGTATTTAAAGCCAGGGCAACAGAAGCTGCTTTGCTCTGAACTCTGATTGGAGTGAATCATGTTGGTTAACTCGGTGTGGGCATCATGCATATGGAAACACTCTGAGGACGGGCAAACTAATACAGAAGCTTTTATAAACAGGACTAAGCTGGTATTAGAGATGGTTTTAGCTTTCTCCTTCTGTTATGTTGCACAGACGATACTTAAAAAAGACCATAAAATGCATAAAGCACAGTTCTATGTATTTGTTTTGTTTAAAATCAATTCTTGTACTTTTAATGAGATTTACGATATGAAATAAAACTGGCAAATTAAATAGCTTTCACACTTCCAAAATAATGCTGGGTTAGTATCAACCCAGTGTTGGGTCAAAAAGGGACAAACCCAGTCGTTGGGTTAAATTAAGCCAGAAAGTTTTTATATTTGACAATTGCTTAAAACAACCCAGCATATTATATTAAATTGCAGCTCAGCAGGTTAGGTTCGTCCCTTTTTGACCCAATGCTGGGTTAAAAATAACCCAATATTTTTCAGTCTAGATAACAATTGTTTAGGCCAGTGGTTCTCAAACGTTTTGGCATGTGCCCCCAACCAGCGCTTTTGTGCATCCCTTTGCGCACCCCCCCCAATTTTTTTTTTTTGACATAACTTAGAATTTGAATTAAACAAAAGTAGATGAATTAATGTATTGTAGAAAATGTCATTAAACTGCTCCTCCCAAATTTGGGAACCACAGCACTGTAAAAAAAAGTTGCTGTAGTTTTGCAGCTGTTAACCAGTAACTTACTGTATATTTAAATGTATGTTATTTAATGGCAACAGTTTGTTCAAAGTTAAATGACCATTAACTTGTGTTTACAGAATAAAACTATAAAATAACAGCATCATGCAAAGCATTCTGGGAACAAGAAATCCTCATCAACCTTTTTCGTTTTTTTCCTTCAGATTTTGTTTCCCAGAATGCTTTGCAGGAGGCTGTTATTTTATAGTTTATTCTGAAAAGACAAAGACTTGTTCATGTTTAATGTTCATTTAACTTTGAATAAACTGTTGACAGTAAATAACATCAATTTAAATCTACAGTAAGTTACTGGGAAACAGCTGCCACTTATACTGTAATTTCTACAGAAATGTCTTACAGTGTGGTTTTGGCAGCAATGAGAATAAATGGAGATCAAATGGAGGCTTTTATTGAAGTTATTAGCTTTTATTTAAATGTGTCTCGTTAGAAGAAATATCAAAATGTGTCAAAAATCAGTGATTAAAAAAATAATAATAAAAATAGCGGTCAGTGAAATGAGTGTAATTTAATTTTATCATGTTGTATCTATAGAAATTTGATAGATATGAAATATATTATATAAATAGTTAAGATAGATGTAATATATCTGTCAATAATATTCAATGTGCAACATTCTCCTTAAATCAGATTACCTAAGCTATTTTATACAGTATATATTCATTGTATAGCTGTAAACTCTTGCTGTTTATGAATGATTTTTGCACTCTAAAAAAATAAACATTCCTGAATGTTTCTTTTTCTTTGTCTGGCTGTATGGTTCCATAAAGAACCTTTAGCCTCCACAGAACCACAAAAGGTTTTACACACAATACAAAGAACATTTAGCTAAAAAAATGCTTTGGGGAACCAAAAAATGGTTCTTCTATCACTGTGAAGAATTCTTTACAAAACCTTTATTTTTAAGTGTGTAGCAGTTTTACTTGGTTGCTAGGGTGATCTGTGCGGTTTTGGTATGTTGCTAGGGTGTTATTAGATGGTTTCTGGCCCAGATCAAAAGAAGATATATTCAATGACAGTACGAACCATAAAAATCACAATCAGCACAAAATAAACATGAAAATTCTGGGCATTAAACCATTTTTCTTGCTAATTTATCCGTTCACTGTTCTCTGAACTCATGTTGGTTATAGTGGAGACTCCTGCGTGCTACCTGTTTTCCTCCCTGACCCCAAGTTTGTTTGTTAAAATCCAGTACTCAAATGAAATGGGATGTGACCCTAATGGTCTGTCAGCGGACGTAGCAGCAGGTGCTTTGGATATCTGCGGTGCAGGATGTGGCTTGCGCGAGAGCGATTGTTGTAAACAGAAGAGAGACAGGTGGCCCATGAAACAGGAAGGCAGGTATTGTGTTTTCACTGTTTGACCTTGGACAGTAGCTCTCATCAATAACCCGTGACTCACTTTGTGCATTGTTTTGTGTTTTTTCCCACATCAAGTACAAATTGACATTTATATGTGCTGATTCCTATAGCTGACATTTTATCGGTATTTCATATTTACCGTCATTCCTTTAGTAAACCGTCGACCAGGGACATCTGATATGATTTGTTTCTGAGTAATTCAGAATAAAACAATAAAACAGTGCTTCTGTTGATCTATTGGTAGCACATTGCGTTAGCAGCTCAAAGGTCAAGGGTTCGATTCCTAGGGGACACATATACCGATAAAATCTAGCTTCAATGCACTGCAAGTGACTTATTGTTTTATACAATGCATAAATGAAATGTATAAAACAGGGCTGCAAATAATAACTAATTTGAATCGATTAATTGGTCGATTATTTTTTGGATTAATTGGATAAAAAAATGTGAAACATTTTTCACTTATTAAAGTTAAATTAAGGCACTTAATTAGAGTATTCATGTATAAAACTGTACTTTTAAAAGTAAAAATAAAAAAGTTTGTGCAGCTTTTAAAAACAGTAAAACATCTTTAAATGTCAAAATATAAATAAACAAAACAAGTGAGTCTTCAAGGATGCATTTTTAGGGCAACACATTTTTTGTTCGCCTGTGACGATTGACATGGGCTGCAGAGCCAGGCAGATGTTGGCAGTATGTTTGGTTTTTCTGGGGTGCGGTTGTGTTACCGTGTTTTTTAATTCACTTGTTAAAGCTCTAATGACCGTGGTGAACACAGTGCTGCTCATGTGTCGCTCTAGCTGGGGACAATTTCGTGTGAAATTGTTTTATGTGCCCATTTTGGGCATTTACAAGGTTCATTCATTTACCTAAGCACATTCTTGAGATTTACAAGTTCAATTATAAGAAAACCCAAACTTCATAACAGGAAAATATAGTTAAACAAGCAGCTAAACGTCCCCACGTACTAGTGGGCGGCTTAAATAACATTTCGCTAACAGAAGCTGTGGTTGATGCTGTGTTGTTTTTCTGTATTCCAATACCAACCATATCCTGTTATTCCAGGTCTGGTATCTTTATTACATTGCGACTGATATGAGTAACATAAAGATTTCCCGCTCCTCACGCTGGGCAGAACTCATCTCGTTCTCAAAGCATGACTGGACGCGTACTAACGCAACAGACAACTGTCATCCGATTAGTGGGATTATATTTTTGACAGCGCGGTTATGTGGGTGTGGCTCGGACCCTAATTTTACCATTTGCTGCGGTCAGTTGTTGGTGTAATTTAATGGTTTGGATTCAGTGTGTTTTTATTTCTTTTTCATATTAGACCGAGCATGCTGGCTCTCTTGCAGTTCTTGGCCATTCCCTGCACACAAAATGCATATCACATCTGAGACGACTATGCCCAGATGCCCTAATGTAAATGTTGATTCACGACCAACAGTCTGACCATCCGGAAAGAGCCAAGACATTGTGCGTGCCAGGAGCAAAATAGATCACAGCTTGAGTTTGCATGGTGATGCTATGTAGGGCCTAAATTCATATTGCAGCCGTGAGTAACAGAATTAAATATTGACAAATAAATGTTTTTGGGAGCCTATCTTTCAAAGCGAGATACTTAATGGTATGGTGGCATAAACCTGTAGGGAAAATATGGAGTAATAATAAAAATGTTTGGAGACAAATACTCATTCTTTACTTTCCAAACTATAAAAATAACACATAGAAGTACACTGTAGAAAATGTATTTGTTGCACCTACATTTTTAATCATCTTAAATTTTCAATTACTTTTTTGAATAGTGAGGAGTTGCCATAAATTATAAAAATTAAGTTGAATTAGCTTAAAGGACAAATATTCTTCACATTTTTACAAGATGTAATATAATCCCAGGTGTGCCCAGATTGTGTCATGGGGAAAGTTTCAGCTTAAAATACCCCACAGATCACTTATTATAGCATGTCCAAAAGTGCTGTTTTCATGTCTGTACCTTTAAATGCAAATGAGAAACAGCTTTTGGTTAAAACTAGATCTGATTCCTGTGAATAAAGTATGGGACAATAGTATAATTAACCGCATTAGTGCTACATTGTGCTAACAAACACATTTAGATAAGCTTTTGGGTAAAATTAACCAGTCAATCAGTGGGTGTGGTTGTGGGCTTTATCAGTGTGACATCACATTAACAAGAGTATCAAAACAGCATGTCTAATCAGAATGCTTTGGTTTAATGGGGATTTAAAAAGAATGAAAGAGTGAATTTTTTATTGTTGGTTTTTCATTGTTGGTGCCAAAATACATTTATATCCAAGCACCTTGTTAAAGTGGATTTTGCATAATATGGGCTCTTTACATTATTTCAACTTTTTTTTATAATTTATAGCAACTCATTTCCAATCAAGAAAGTTGTAAATCCAAGTTGATTCAACTTAAAAATTGAAGTGCAACAAGGTTTGTAGTTGACCTTTAATTAGTTACAGCCACCCTAGATTACATCCCTGCAGACATCAGGTATATATTGTTGTTGGTTTTTTTTTTTTTTTTTTCGATTTGTTTCAACTCTCCTGTTCTTTTGTTCTGTCTGTGTGGCCTGAAAACAACATCATCAGCTCATGCTGTCTGCGTCCTTTTTATTTGTAGCATCAGCCGACAGTTATGTCATCATGAGAAACGCTTCAACGTTGGCTTTATTGTAAGTGATGTGCCAGCATTTTCTGTCAGTATTTACACTGCCTGCTGAGTAGTTTAGCTAGCGATGCATTTGAATTATGTTGCAAACGTTGGTTTACTTTGCGCCGTTGACGTCACTCGTTCAGAATGTAAGCAAACACATCAAATTCAAAGCTTTCACGAACGTTGACGTATCCAACGCTAGATTCGATCCCTTTTATTTAATTGGCAGTGCGCAGAATGACAATTTTCGACATGTAGGAAAATAACCACATTAAACAGCTTAGGAGCCAAAAATACTCACCGCCAAAGGAAAACTCATAGCCACATGCTGATTTTCATATCTGTGTACCAATTTATTAACCTTTGAAGAACCGTGGAAAGAAGGATGCAACATGTGTAGTCTTTTATCTATGTTTGTACCATACAAGTATTCATATGGTAGTGTAGTGTGCATGCATACTTTACTTTGGCTCCAACACAGGATGCTGAAAAAGCAGGCAATCAGAGTTTTCTCATTTATTTTCTCAGTGGACATTTCAGACAATTCTTCAATATATAGTTGCCTATAAATCACCTCGTAGTGGCAGAGCAAGTTATTACACGTTGATGAAAGATCACAAAGACATCATTTTTTCTTTGGAGTAACATACATTGATTAATTATTCACAATTATACCAAGAACATCTATTATGAAAGTTAATATGGTCCATTTCAGTTTCATGCACAAGGGTTTTGCTAAAAATTTAAATAAAAGAAACAACCTTTATTGTGATTTTTTTTTAGTAATTGAAGTTTCTGTAGCTCATTTAGTTTATTTGTACTTTTAACCTTTATGTCAAGCCGTGCTGCTCTCAGTGTAAAGTGAATGAAAACCCCCATCCCACTTTTTTTTTTAGTTTTAACACAAACCGCTTTCAACTTCACCGACTGGTGATTCTTTATCTCAGCAGACATGCAAGCTTTAAATGTGATTAGGAACAAGGGAAACGGCACACGTCAATAATCACTCACTTATCTTCATTACGCGGTGGCGGGAGAAACTGTGATTTGCGGGTCGCATGTGTTTGTGATAAAGGAACTCTCCTGGGATTTCTGCCGACTGCCGTCGGATTGTCCGGCACTCAAACACAGGTGGTTTTCGGCACAAGTCTTACCTCAAACGAAAGTGTTGTGCCAGATTTTTTCTAAGAATGAATGATCTGTGTTATTGTTCCCTCAGACCTCAACACAGAAACCATCGATTGAGCTTTTGGTGTGGTTTTGGCCCCTTTCTTATCTAATCTTCACTGGACATGTTGAATCACATTAAATGGCGTAGAATAAAATCAAATTTTATTTTTGAAACTGTTGTATAGGAGATATTAGTAAATGTGTGCAATTTACAGTATTAAGTAAACCAGCATTTCTCAACTAGTTATAATGTTATACCCCTTTGAACAATCAACATACAGTAGTATACGCTTCGCACACATACAAAGTTTATAATTTAGTATATTAAAATGCATTTCACACAATAACACCCTTATATTAAACACATCTTTCATATAAAAGATACTCAGAAATGATTTGGGTGACTTGCATACCTTTGTGATGTTTTGTGTATTGAGAAAAGTTTAAGTGGTTTTCTACGCACAGTCTGTGTCTGTGTTTATTTTTCATGATCTTTCAGACGCAACAACCCAAGTGTACAACAGGAAGTTTTAATCAACCACTTTAGGAAACTTTTTCTGACAAAAAAATCAAACTATAAAAAATGCCTTATTTTAGTAATTTTTCTACGTTTTTAAACATACTATTTCATTTGAGTTGTGTTCAGACATTGAGTATATTTCATAAACGTGCCATCAAGATTGTACAAGCAGTGGCTGTATTTGGTTGGTCAAACTTAAATAAGCGGTCTGTAATAAGTGTTGAAGGTCTCAATATCGCTTGCCAATGCATTGAACAAAATAACAAACTGTGCTTTCACTTACGACTGGAGCCGCCACAAGTGTTTATTTTACCAGACAGTATCTGCCAGTAACATTACAGATTTTTAAACAGACGTTCAGAGTTTTTGTGTCTTTTGACAGGGAGTATGGAGTCTCTGTCTATAAGAATAAGTTATGTTTGGTCATAAAGAAGCAGTCAGAGAGCTTTCCATTAAATAAAAATGTTTCCTTTGTTTCTATTCATACACACGAAAACAAACATGCATTGAAGTTTCATCTGTGTCTGTGTACCATTGTTTGCCCTGTAAATTCATATGGTATAAAGAAGACGTTTGACAAGTGAAGGATCTAAACATCACCTTTAGCAGTTTCTTAAAGTAACAGTTAAAACCTCAAAATAAAAATGTGCCAATATATGAATAAGCCTCACGCCTCATTTTTTCTTTTAGTCAAACACAGAATTATGCTAAATAATATCCTGGCTCTTTTCAGCGTTATAATGACATTGTATAGTGCCCCATTTTCAAAGCTCCTAAAAGTCCGCCAATCCATCAAAAGCTAATCCATGCAGTTATTAAATGTCTTTTAAGGTGAAATGATGTGTTTTTGTAACGTTGAATCAGGGTCACTTTTCTGCCTGACCACAACTCATACGTGTATAGTTTGTAAAGTTTGAAATATAATTGTTGCCTTTCGAAAACCCATAGCTTCACTTCAGAAGACATTTAATAACTGTATGGATTCACTTTTGACAGATGGATGGATGGATTTTGGACCTTAAAAATTGGGGCACTATTCAATGCCATTATAACGCTGAAAAGAGCCAGGATATTATTTAATATAACTCTGACTGAAAGAAGAAAGTCGTATACATCTAGGATGGCTTGAGGCTTGTTAATATATTGGAAAGTCATATACACCTAAGACAATGTGCAATTTATTTTTATGTATAATCAACTTGGAGTCCTTTCAACTTTTATCTTTTATCTAGACTTGGGATGAGTTGCTGTAACTTGTATATATTAAACTAATTCAACTTTATTTATATTTATATCAACTAGTCAAGATTAAAAAAGTTTAAATGACAAAGTAAAAGTAAACATAAAAATAAGTAAAATAAAATAAGGACTAATTTTCATATTTAAGTGAACGATTATTTTAAAGGGATAGTTCACCCAAAAATGAAAATAATGTAATTAATGATTCACCCTCATGTCGTTCCAAACTCGTAAGACCTCCATTCATCTTCGGAAACAGTTTAAAGGTGCAGTGTGCAAATTTTAGCGGCATCTAATGGTGAGGTTGCGAAATGCAACCAAAATTTACACACTGCAACTTTAAGATGTTTTATATTTAGTCCGAGAGCTTGGTATACTGTCCATGTCCAGAAAGGGAATAAAAACATCATCAAAGTAGTCCATGCGACATCAGTGAGTCAGTTAGAATGTGTTGAAGCATCAAAAATACATTTTGGTCCAAAATTAAAAAAAATTATCACTATATTCAGCATTGTCTTCTCTTCCGCGTCTGTTGTGAAGCGCATGCGCGAGTCTAAATTCATGTGACTGCAGTGACGCGGATGACATGTTATCCTCAGACAAGTTTTTTTTCAAACTTACAGCGTGCGTCTCCCTCAGAATGTAAACGAAGCTGGGGCGCACAAAAATGACAGCTGGGGCACACCAGATGACATGTTAGATGCGTCGTACATCATCTGGGTCACTGCAGTCACGTGACTTTAGCCTTGTGCACACGATTCACACCAGACGCGGAAGAGTAGACAATGCTGAATAAAGTCGTAATTTTTTTTATTTTTGGATCACAATGTATTTTCGATGCTTCAACACATTTTAACCAACCCACTGATGTCACATGGACTACTTTGATGATGTTTTTATTACCTTTCTGGACATGGACACTATACCATATTTAAATTTTCAATGTAGGGTCAACAAGCTCTCATACTAAATCTAAAACATCTTAAACTGTGTTCCGAAGATGAACGGAGGTCTTACGAGTTTGAAACGACATGAGAGTGAGTCATTAATGACATTATTTTCATTTTTGGCTGAACTATCCTTTTAAAATCAAACAGTGCATTGTTTTAATATAACTATAAGCTGCATTGATGTAACAGCATGTTAAATTCACATGACGTTGTCTGAATAGGAAAATTAACAACAGGAGAATTTATGAGAAATGTTTTTCCTCCTTTTTGAAACTTATATGAAGCATATTTTACTGTCGTAATGATGCAGAGTATCAGCACAGACCTGCGAGTCACCCCAGATAAATCAAACTATTTAAAGAAAGTAAAGAAGCTGAATTTTGTCATTCAACATTGACCATGAAGCCTGGTGTGGCCCCTTTACACATTATAGAGATACAGACGTTCATAAAGTCATAAAGCCCAGACGTTCTCCTTAAATGATTTGAGAATACAGCCCATGCACTTGATTTCTCTCATATTAGACTTCACCTCAATTTTGCAGTCTGGGGACTTACAGTACTTCACACTGTCTGAAAATAGTCCAGGTCCAGTTCAACCCCACCCTATCACTATGAACGCCTGTGAGCCTGGAAAACTACACACACACACGCACGCACGCACGCACGCACGCACGCACGCACGCACACACACACACACACACACACACACACACACACACACACACACACACACGCACACACACAGTAAATACATTTCAAAGTGGAAAAGTCCTGGATAAAGTGTTAAGTGCTGGTCAGAAGAGAACCGAAAGGTTTTTATGGCCGAATTTAGGTACAGAGGAAAGATTCAAATGTTCTGGTTTATACTAGGGCTGCAATGATTATTTTAATAATCGATTAATCTGTCAATGATTTTTCGATTAATCGATGAATCGGATACTAAAAAGCATTCATTTCCAACCCTTTATTCAAAAACAGATCAGAAATTTTCAGAACGTGCACAAACATGTTGTTCCTTGAACATCCCTGAGCTGTTAAAGTAATAATAATAAAATAAAAATGGATTAACACAAAAAACACACACATGTATGCTTTATATCTGCCAAATATATAGACCTTTATTTAAATAAAGTGCACCTCAGCTGCCCGAACAATAAATAATTTATAAAAAATAAAGAACAATACAAATCCGAAGCAAAATTATCTGCCAACGGGGTAAGAAAAATAATCTTTACGAGATAATCTCAAACAGAAACAAGATTATTTTTATTACCCTAGTGTCAGATAATTTTCCTTGTTTTGAGCAAAAAATCACTTAATTTTGAGGTGTTTTTAAAAAAAAAAAACAAGACAAAATTTCTCATGCCATTTTTCTTGTTTAGTAAATGCATCTTGATCTGCATTGTAAACGAGAGAGAGAGAGAGAGAGAGAGAGAGAGAGAGAAATGCATTCTATGGCCGTCATTCTAAACATAAACAAGTCAATTTTACGTCTTTTAGTCATAAACCGAATTAAAGCGCTGTTTTTTGAAAAGTGCACATGCTAACTTTACTGGCTTTAAGACCATTGAGATACAAATCGATTATGAATTTCGTTGCCAACGCTTTCACTAAACGATTTTTTTTTTTTCGATTTAATCGATTCGTTGTTGCAGCTCTAGTTTATACCATAGCTTTATTTTGTGTTTTGAAAGGTGACCTGCAGTATTTCAATGTTTTTATTGAGCTGTCATCTCATCTAAGAATGACTTCAGTATGACCAGTGTTTAGAGGTCCAGATGAAAATGACAGATTACAAGTTACAGTATTGGATCAGTTATTAGTCATAATCAATAAATCAATATAATGTTCAGTAAGGAAAAAATAAGAAATATAATCTTTTTAAAGGGATAGTTCACCCAAAAATTAAAATTCTGTCATCATTTACTTCAAACCGAATGGTGTTGACCCCATTCACTTCCATAGTAGGAAAAAAGAATACTATGAAATTTAATTGGGTCCACGAATGGTTTGGTTACAAAGATTTCTCAAAATATCTTCTTTGTGTTTATCAGAACAAAGACATTTGTACAGGTTTGTAACAACAACAAAGTGAGTAAGAAAAAGTGAGACAGAATTTTTTTTTTGGGTGAACTATCCCTTTAAGGACCATCAAGCTTTTTTATTGGTCAAATGTGTGCATGTTTTTGTGAGATTTACCTTTAAGAAAAAAGTCCTGATTTGGTATTTAGTTGGTTAGTTTGGTTTAATTCGTCGTTTATTATTGTAATTTGTTGTGAAGTTGTTTCCAGGATACGAGGATGTTGTGATGTCAAAGTCCAGGTGAGCGGTCTGGACTGCGTGACGGTGTTTAAAGATGGCGCGGTTACCGTTTAAAAACTTCCCACATCCTCAGTTTCTCCTGAACTCTGAAATATAAACACTTGCTGTACTGTAGTTTATTTTGGGCTTAAAACTGCCTCATTGATTTTGTGTTTTAATTTGGAGAACAGTAGCTGCTGATGGAGCGGAGATTGAGCTCGGCTGACATAGACCTCCAATATTATCCTTCAAACCCTTCCCACATTAGCGACTCATTAAAGTCAGAGGACTGCCCGAGGGCCGAGTCGAGAAGACGTAACAAAGAACTCACAAATTGTTTTAACAAAACACATCATACTTTGGTTACAGCCTCAGTTAGATTTCACCAGCTGACTGCTGAATGAATTCACAATCATAATTTCTCTTTGGTTAACCCGGTAATAATAACTCTGGGGATTTTAAAATGACACTCATTGCATGTAAATCTAATGCTGTTATGAGTGCTTTCTACTAAAGTAGATGCTCATATGCACGTCGGCTAAGAAATGTAATATCGAACACATCCTTAGCTGGAAATTTCAAGATAGTACCATGGTTCTTTTGAAAAGGACCTCTGTTGATGCTCCGCATCACGTTGGCTACAAAGTTTGCGCCGCAGAACGTCTGGCCCCCGGGTCCCTGCGGACGACATGTTTACTGTACAAATCTCTGATCTTTGCACTGTATTTAAACATTGATTGTTTTCTGGAATCAGGACTGTCAAATCAATGTGTTTACAACAGTTACATTGGTCTCTCTGTTTCTAAGCAAATACAGGCAGAAGGGATGGAGGCGGAGGGGAGCATCATCGCACCACAGGCGCATAAACATCGGCGGGCCGCTCTGAACCCAAAATCCCTATCCAAACATTCGGCTTATTTTTACAAACTCATGATGCTTTCTGGCATCACATGTGCACACAGGCTCTAAATGCTAACAGAAACGGGATGCAATACTAATCATAACCCATCACGCTGTTGATCTCAGTTTAATACTCTTAATGTAGTTTGTTTGGTGGCCAATCTTTTTACACCTATAAACAGTAGTTGCCCATAATATTCAGGTTGCTAGTTGTTCAATCCTTCATGTCTTGAATAATATAAACATCAGACAATGTTACTGTTTTTTCATGAAATATTTCAGGGTCTATTTTTTCAATAAAAATTTTCAGATAAACCGTTTAAGAATTACAGAATCATATTTGTCTATCAAATATAACATTTTAGTGATGCCAATGAGTTGGACGGCACATTTTCGTATATTATGCACTTTGTATATTTTTTTTTGTGCGTAAATCCATTCAGTTACTTTATAGATAAAACCATGATTCACACACATGAAATCAAACCATATTGTGGTATTTTATTTGACATTTTTCACGGGAGGACAGAACACAGACATTTTGGCTCAAAGCCTTCTTCGGTGTGTCATCTTTCAATTTCGTGAGTGTTTTTTATGTATTAAATAATTACATTTTATGATGCCAAAATACTATTTCTGTTATTCTTTATTTTTTTAAATTACTTTAAATATGTATGCTTCATTAAGTATTTCATTTCAGCAGTTTTTGTTTACTGTAAATGTTGATAAGCTTTGAAAAAGTAAAAGTAATCTGCTATTGCTCAGTCTGAAAGCATTATTTTGCTACAGTAGTTTATTGTCTAAGCTTAAAGAAGTCATATGATGTGGTTAAAAGTAACATTATTTTGTGTATTTGGTGTAATGCTATGTGTTTTTTGCAGTTTAAGGTAAAAAAAACATTATTTTTCACTTTCCGTACATTATTGTTGCTTTTTTATGCTGTGCCTTGCTGAAATGCGTTGATTTTTACAAAGGTCATTATTCAGTAAAAATGCGTGGTGTGCTCCGATTGGCCAGCTGAAAATCCAGTGCGTTGTGATTGGTCGAATACCTCAAGCATGTGATGGAAATGTTACATCCCTTGCCATATTCGGAATATCAGCTCCCAATGCACAACGTCTCCATGACAACAATACTACAGTGAGAATAAAAGTTACACCGCTTTTCTTTGCGTATACATTTGGGCGGTGTTATGTAAATCTTCAGGCAAAGAAAGACATGAAATCCCATAATATGACCTCTTTAAATGCGAAGTGATGAAACAAAGGAGATAAATTATGCTACTGGAATAAATGACAACTTTTGAGATCTGAATTAAAATGCATTTGCAAATAAAGGTGCTTCACGGAGCGATGGAAGAAGATTTTCGCCTAAAGGGTTTCATAACATCTGAAGAACCTCTCTGTTTCAAAGCAGATTCTTTATAATGAAATAAGGTTCTTCTAGAAATTCGTCTTCTATATCGCTGTGGAGGACCTTTTAAACACCTTTATTTTTAAGAGTGTGGAAAAGAAACATGCTTTCCATAAAAGTTAATTGAGTCATGAATTTCTTTAACCAGATGTACAGAGCCTGAGTTTCAGCACTAGATGTTTCTGTAAGTTCCTTAATGTGTCTGTGAACCATATAAAGTAAATAAAAAGGGTAATTACTGTAGGTGCTTTCATAGTTCATGTTTTTCATCTTACCCTGCAACTTAACATTTACATTCATGCATTGGGCAGACGCTTTAATCCAAAGTGACTGGCAGTGCATTCAAGATATACATCAGTATGTGTGTTCTCTGGGATTAAACCCATGACCTTTGCACTGCTAACACTGAAAAAACTTTTGTTTGACTTTTTGGTGTAGTAAAATATATTAGATTAACCCTCAGAATTTCTATGTTGTAATACTAACATTTATTGAGAACATGAGAATAAGTAAAATGAGAATAAATACACAATTAATTCATGTACAAAATAAACTGTGTGGTAATAGTAAGTCGTTTTATATAACTGTTTTATAGTAACTGACCATAGTGATTTAAATTTAAAAAAATGTATTTAGTGCATTAACGTCTGCTTAAAAAATCTGAGTTAATTTAACTTAAGCGTAAAAAATCCATTAAACTAAATCATTCAAGTGAAATTAACTTAAAATTATCAGCACATGTTGTAAGGAATACCCATAATCCTTTGTGCCTGAATATTTATTTAATTATTTAAGCTTTTTCACAGAACAAGAACTAAAAAAAAGTTTAACTACTTAAATATTTGTTAATAAAATATCGTAAAGGTTCAATCTCTTATATTATTGATGTTGTTTTGTTGTAAATATTAATTCTGTGAAGTCACCGAATGCAGTTTTCACATGAACCCTGTTCAACACATTTTATTGGATTTCTCTTCACAGCGCTGACAATGCATGTCAAAGGCGCAGTTGTGTGTGTGTGTGTTTTATGTGGAGAATCAAGTTTATTCAATGACTGACTTACAGTCAGTTATGAATTTTGTGTTATAATCCATTTATAAAACTAAGAGTGAGTCCACACAACTATGTTAAAGAAAAATAACAAATAGTAAATACAATCTACCATAGAACAGTAAATAGGATTTATTTAATATTGACAGCAATGCTTCAATATTTAAAAAAAGTAATAGACTTTCCCTAAACAATAAAAATAAATCTAACTTCTAAAATAAAAATAGTTAAGTGACATTTACCTTATTATTTTACAAATGTTTCATGCATTATTATTATTATTTTACAAGTTGTTTTTTAAGTGAACACAATGCTCTACATACTCAGCAGTGTTGGGTAAGTTACTCAAAGCTATAATTACTAGTTACTAATGACATCTTGTGTATTTACATTACTGTACTAATTACTCTCTACAAAAAGAATTTACGGTAATAACTTATTACTAATTATTTTCTAAATCCTTTTTAGTAAATAAAGATAGGCTTGAAAAGGCTCAAAATTACATCAATTATTCTGGTCACACTTTTTAAGGTCCAATTCTCACTACTAACTATTTTTGAGTCAATATACTTCTAATTACTACTTATTAGTACTTAGTAAAGTGGTTGTTAAGTATAAGTACTGGTAGGAATTGGTTGGGATTAAGAATGTGGAATAAAGTTTTGCAGAATCAGGCATCAATATGTGCTTTTAAAGTATTATTAAACAGCCAATATCTCAGTAATATTAATGCTTATAACCAAGTTAATAGTGAGATTTGACACCAAAGTGTTACAGTTATTTTTTATTAACTCACCAAAGTAGTTAAAGTGAGAAGGATTTCATTAAATTACAGAGTAATCCCTTACTTTACTTTTTTAAAGGAAAAGTAATTAAATTACAGTAACTATTTACTTAGTAACTAGTTACACCCAACTCTGCTACTCAATCTGTTCTCATCTCTCTTAAAGGCGTGAGTCTGTGGTCGTTCGGTGGTTTGTTCTGATATTGGATGAAACCGGCGTGTCGATATTAAGCTCACTGCAATGTGGGAAGTTTTGGCAGCTGCATTGTGGGTAAACCGTGAATAAAGGCCTGCAGAGTTTGTAAATCGCTCTCTTGCATTAAATACTCAAGCATCTGTACCGAATGTCGGGGATTGCTGTGAGAAAGCAGCTTTTATTGTCCTATTAAAGGTTTCATTTGGTTAACTGCCATTTCATAAGTATTATCCGATTATTTGTCTGCCTTGGTTTTGAGATTCTTGTTTAGTAAGTGTGAAGTTTTTTTTTTCTGTGTCCAAGCCACAGTAAATTACATAAAAGTCTATTTTTCTAAAAGAAAATTTGTGCTTGACTTGCAGGTTTGCTCTTGGTGACTCTCGAAGACCCTTGCACGAGACCGCCGCCCTGGTGGAAGACATAGTGCACACCCAGCTCATCAATCTCGTAAGTCTAAACGGCATTTAAAAAGTAAACAGCCTCATTCAACACCATTCTTAAATCATTTTGCATCTGTACTGTGATATATTTCTAAAAGACCTAATGATTTATATATATTTCATTAAACGCCCAATAATCTAGCAGTTCATTTTGGGTTTGCACTGGTTAGGGTTTACATGGGTAACTAACATGACACCCCTGGTGCACATGTACCGCATTTTATATACATCTGCATCTGGCGAATGGGTTTTACCCAAATCTGTAATCATGTATAAATAGCATCATCGGAGGCTGTCTGTTTTCTCCACCAAGGAAACACCAACTACTTCAAATGTTTCCTCTGCTTTTCAAGCCTTATGAAACGGATCACGTTCGGTCCGACCGCTGCAATGTGATACGAGAATGGCGCAGAGCTAAGTAAATAACTGCGCTTACAAAGCCAATTGCTTTCACTGCTTAGATAAACACCGTTCCTCCCAGGCTTACACCTTGTCATGCTATTACCACAAGCGATTCAAAACACTGACTGTAAAGGAGCAGAATTCCCCTGAACAGGACCCAACAAATATCACCGGGAAACAGCCTGCAGTTTACCGACACGCTGACTTGCGCTATAATTGCTTACGCTCACAGGGCGCCTCTAGTTTGGAAACTCGGTCGAAGAATTATCTCATAGGGGTCACGTAGCAAACTCTTGACACATTGCGGTAGTTTTAACCTTTCACCCCATAGCTCCGCGGTGCCCGCCCTCGCAAAAAGCAGTAAAGTAGCTTTTAACATTCATTATTTTAACCTTTAGCCTTTAGTCGGAGAGCTCTTAAATCTGTCGGTGGTCTGGGTGCCTGTCATCCCACCTCACCTCCCAGATTCCCTTTAATTTACGTTTCTATTTATCAGAATATTTTTGAAGTGTAGCCTTTTTTGAAGCCAAACCCTCATGGCGGCTATATCTTAAAAAATGCTTTAAACCAGGGGTCTTCAACTACTCTTCTTCAAAGTCAGATTTTAAATATGTGGCCAAACGTTTATCCCTATTTTTACCTCTCGTATATTTTTTACTTTTATCTATTATATATATTATATGCTAACTAGTGCTGCCTCACGATTAGTCGTGACTTATCGTTTGCAGAATAAAAGTTTACATAATATATTTGTGTGTACTGTGTATAATAATTTTGTTTATATAAATACACACACATAAATGTATAATTTTAAGGAAAAAATATATTTATATAATAAATATTTATATTTATATATATAATATAAATTATATATAAATATAATCATATATATACACATGCAAATGTTTCTTAATTATATACATGCGTGTGTGTTTATTTATACATAATTATTATACACAGTACACACACATATTATGTAAACAAAAACGTTTATTCTCCAAATGATTAATTGTGACTAATCGTGAGGCAGCACTTATGCTAACTTATATTGTTTTTGTTACTTTTTTATAGGTCATATATTAAAAAACATTAAAAAACAAAAAAGATGCACACATCTTGTATCCAGTTTTTTGCTTTTTAATTACTGAAAACTCATATTTTCTTTTTTAGTTAATTTTAAAAACAATTGCTTTTTAACATTGCAAGAGCTAAATGTTAATAGTTCAACTATGAACATTGCACAAAAAGTGCAAGTTTAAATAATCAACACATGTTGAGAAGCTCACACTGAAATACATCACTTCCAGTTGCATGCGGTGTAGTCACACAAGTTTTTTAATTAATCATCCAAAGCTCAAATCGGATCCGAAAATTAAGGGCCGTTCACATTATAACGATAACTATAGACCATTTCATATAAACCATTTCATCGTTTAAAGAACTTTGTTGTTATTTGTTCTTAGTGGAGTTTACCGGAAATTACGTACGGACCACGACAGCCACTTGTTTATGTTTTTACTGCTGAAACCGCCTATAACTTTAACTATAACGATAAATATATTAGTGTCCACATCATAATGATAACTTTATGCTAATTCGCTCACGCGCACGGCATTTGTTCAAATCACTTGCCTTTAATGGCTTTAACTATGGATGTTTTTTGTAATAAAAACTTTTGCAATTGTTGCAAAAGTGTCGCTGAATATGTAAATATGCATTGAATTTACACAGCGGGTAAGTTAACCAGCAGATGTATTCAACACACTGCGTTTCACGTATCTCTAAACAGTGAATCTATTCGTTTGTGTATCTTAGCTTTTGGCGTAGTCAGTGCGGGAGAAAAAAAGCATTACGTAGTGAATTTTTTTAAGCGACTGCATCAGCGCTGAATACCTGAGGTAATTTTATGTAATGGATCAGCAATGAGCTCCACTGCCATTTCAATTGTGCGTGCACTTGAAGTTTAAATAGATTTGATTGGCTGTGAATGGTTTGTCATTCTGCAGGTGAGAAAAAAAATCGCTCCGAAAGTGATCCCAACGATATCGTTCAATTGATCTTTTTCGTTATAGTTGTGGTGTAAACTCCGCTATTCTCTTTAATATAAAATGATTTATTTTGAACTATATTTTTTATAGCTATCGTTATAATGTGAACGACCCTTTATGCAGATGGTTGGCACCCCACGCAGCCCATTTGTGACTTTCCTTCCAGGTTATTGGCCATTATTTATTGTGTACAGTGGAAAGGCGGCTTTAAAGTAACCCATGCAGATTTTAAATCAGACAAAGATGACAGAGGGGTCAGATAAAGATGATTGTTAGACAGTTGACTAGCCCTGCTTTAGTCTCTACTGTTAATAGATTGTCAAAGTTAAGCTGGCGTATATGGAGCTCCTGCGTTTAATTTTAAAGATCAATGAGGTCTGGTTAAAGTTCTGACGCTTTCCACGGCGCACACGGCCTCTCATCTGTTTCCCTGCAGCTGCGGGCCGGACAGATGAGGAAACGGCCCTCCTACATACAATACAGCCCTCCACCGGATGAACGGTTTCGCGCATCTTGTTCGCTTTATACTTTAATGTTAACCGTCAACCGCTCGGCCTGTGTGTTTCCGATTGCGGATTTATGGAAGCACAATTTTCCAGTCAGATGTACCAAAGGCTGTTTGTGTTATAAATCCAAAAACGAGTCCACGTGCCATCACACGAAAGCCAGGACAGCTTAAAATCATTCACGGATGAATATATCACCCTATTCTCAGTACGATAAAGCTGTAACATGCATCCTGCACGGTGTATTACAAACCGTAGTATATGATTGTAATTTCCACAGTCGTAAATAACACGGTGAGGTGCGTAAATCAAAGACCTGATGGCCGACGCTGAGCTTTGAAGAACATCTTAGATGATCCTGTGTTTTACCACCTTTCAACACATTGTAATTTCCTCAAGTGGCAGGTCGCTCTGCTTACATATCGCTGTTTTTCTTTGTCCAAATAATCTGTTCAGTGTTACGGTACAATACGGCACTATGTCTGTGTTTATTTGCCCCATGCTATAAATAACCTTTTCTCAGCAGTGAGCACTAAACAGGGCATGATGGTGATAACCCTTCATTAATTTTGGGTGATTTGTTATTGTTGGGAGAGTCCAGGTGTAGCTCGGGATCGGACTGTAATTGTAGCTGAAGACCACAGAGGTAATAAACCAAATTGCACAATAAATCCTTCCCAGGTGACCTGCAAAACTTTCACACTGCTGTCAGTGTAGCTGTAAAAGTGTGCGTGTGTGTTAGGAGACATGGATGAAGTTACATTTTTACACCTCGTAACCTCTTGAGGATTTGGAGATTTATTGTATCAGTAGCTGCTTTGAAAAGTTTAAATGAGTTCTGAATCTTTATAAAAACCTTCACTTTCATTATTGCTCGTACCAGGGCTTAAGCGTTAGATCTGATCCACTTTGACATGTCATTCACACAAAGAGTGTTTTTACTGCGGCACTGATAGCTCAAATCTTGCTGCTAAGCAAAACAAAAGCAAAAAATCCCCCCACAAACTTGTGAAGGACACATAATATCACAGATACGTCTTGACTTTCCAGCCAAACCCTGTGAACTGCTTGGCAAGCAAAGTTTGATTTCTTCTTTTTAATCAATAGGCTTTAATTTTCTTCAGCAATGACTTCTAGTTTTGATAGTCAGAGACAGGTGTTTATTAAATGCGTCATTCTTATTCTAGAGATTGCTTGGACAAAAATTTGTAATGCAAGATAAGTTATCAATATTTAGCTCTGTTTTCCTTGAGAAGACGATGTGTAAATTTATCATATATCAACCTAAAGTTCATTTTGTCAGCTTTTGCGCGTACATAAACCTTTAAAGCTTTCAGTCATGCTTCATACCAGAAAACTTTTATCTTTAGTATTTTGATAATATATGCTTTCCAGTTTAATCATGATGGCTTCTTTTTCTACATTATATTGTATCTATAAACAAGATTAAGTACCCACTCCTTTTCGAGCAATATAGAATTTTATGCTGGAAGTAAGATGATTCATACTTGCTGTATTGTCAATTTATGTGTTTTGTTTTGTTTTGTGATGTGTCATTTATATATTGCTCGAAACACAATTAATAAATAAAAATAAATAAATAAATAAACAAGATTCAGTATAGTCTCTGAGGTGGATCAGGACAAGAGGATGCAAAAGGTGAATTTATCCACCTGTTACTGACTCGCTGTCCATCCAGAGGTCAGCAGTCATGTGAAGATTTTCTGTTAGGTTGCCATCAGTCAGAGAGACACAGAGAAGCAGATCACCTGTCGTTCAGATGTTTGAAATAAGATTGATGACGGCCGTGAGGGTTTGTTGAGCATCTCTCCATTGAATGGCACAGAAATAAGTCCATTACAGTGACCTCTAGTGCCCAACTGCTCCTTATACCTGAGATTGGATTGATTTAACTTTTGCATCTTCCTGTGTTATTTTATACTTTATGAACAATATTTAGAAACAAATATTTCTATTTATTCAGACTCTTTTGCTATGTAGTTGAGTTTTTAAGATCAGAGTTTTTGATAAAGAGCTGAAGTTAGAGGTGGACTGTTTGCTTGCAGGATAATTTACTTATATCTAAATGTATTTTAATATTGTATATTTATATTTAAACTTCATATACAAATTATATTGAAATGATTGCAATGATTTCTGTAAATTGACCACACATGATGTGAAGTTTAACAGTGAGGCAAACCATGAAACATCACAAAACTAATGAAATTTATTGCTAATACTCCTTGATGTTTAAAGGGGACATATCATGAAAATCTGACTTTATCCATGTTTAATCGGGTCCCCAGTGCTTTTATCAACCTAGAAAATGTCAAAAAAAGATCAACCCAGTTTTGGTAAACCATTCTCTGCAAGCATGTGAAAAAATAGCTCGTTGTAATTTGGCCCCCCTGTGATGTCAGAAGGGGATAATACCGCCCCTTAATCTGCACTATGAAACCACGACACTGCCATTTAGTGCAGAAATGTTAACATGTTATAATAAATTATCTATATGATATTTTGAGATAAAACTTAACATATGTACTCTGGAGACACCAAAGATTTATTTAACATCTTAAAAAAGTTTTGTGAAATTCCCTCCTTTAACTCATACAGGTGCTGATCTTACTTGACTATGTATATTTGTTATTTTGTTATGATACATAAAAGTGTCATCTAAGTTTGTTCATAAAGAGCTCAGATGTGAAAGCCTCTGTTTTCTTGTAAAGAGCATTTTTTATCAAACTCTTTTTTTCGATTCTGTATTTCTGAATGACTCGAGGCTGGAGTTAAACAGATTTTGAGCTGAATTATTTGATGAACATTTAATACAAGCCAAGAGCATACAGTTAACATCATTATCCAATTTTTGATGTAGGTGGCATTAAGCTGCTTTCAGATCTGAGCTTCTCATATTCAATGACGGCTGATGGAGTTTTAGTTCTGTAATCTGTGTAGGAAATGATTAATCCAGCATTACACGATGCTTTGAAAAGCCTTCACGTTTCTCTTTACATGTGAAATAGAGTTCATTTAATGTTTCTTGTAGCGACAGGTGCAAAAGTTGGCACAGTTTGATTTTGTAGCTCATTATTGCTCTGGTTTTTCTCTGCGTCCAGTGTTTCTATTACTCTCAGTGGGCTTGTTTTCTGCAACGACAGCAATTTTGCCGTACAAGCCTTTCTGCGTGGGCTCAGCTATGTGAAAATTTGCAAAGTTTGTGTTCCATAGAAGATATTTATGAGTCTGATGTACAAATCAATTTAATGCACAGTAGTCAACCAGTTAAGTATTGCTTAGAGATTTCTCAGATGGGGAAATATTTTATTCTTTTGACCTTTACAGTGGAGATGTTAAAGTTTCAAACCTTTTCAAGGGTTACATCATATCTGGATAAATCTCATTAGGTCATTTCATTATTGAATAAATTAATGAATTAATACTTTTAATTCAGACTCAAAGTCCATTAAAAATAGCAAATAAATACAGTGACAAATAAAAACCTATATATAAGACTGAAAGCAGACACCAGAAAACCTTGGGTCAGACAGCATCTTAATGATAATATTCTGTAACTATTACATGTATGAGTTTGGTAATACGTCTGTACATTTTGATAGTTTAATATTTTTAATGAATCATATAAGTAATGTCACAATGCCAAACATTTTAATGATCCTAAAAGTTTTTCTTCTTTAAAATAAAGTTTCTTTTTGCAAAATTTTGAGGTGAAATTTGTTCTTGGCAGTTTTTTCTTAAAATACATTTTTGAAGTCTTAATATGGAGATAATAAGACTTGCAGTAAAAGCAAATGCTCATGAAAACGCTTTTTTATCAGCTTCCATTTCAGTCTAACTTTGTTGGAAAACTCTTGAATTATATTTTACTTCTTTTAGGCAAAGAAAAAGGTCACAAGAGACCCAAAAGCTCTGATCTTACAGTGTGTTCTGCCAAATTAAAGAGAGAAAAAAATGTCAGCAAGCTAAACTACACAGACTTGTTTTTGTTCTTATAATTCTGTTTGCTTGGTTACCATTTTTATGACATTTTGTTGACACTGTTTGTTTTACAGACTGCAGCGTTTACCTTCGTGATAGGTGGTCTATGTTAATAAAGAGGAGGATATATTTAACCATCGACTTCTATTTAAGCTGTTGAAGAAACTCTTCAGTGCTCAGGCTGGTTTTAATGTAATAAAAGTCTATTCATCCACATGGAGTCTGGTTAGGAGACGTCTGCCAGACCCAAACTCAAAGCCGTTCCGAAGGCCAGACGCCTGCAGCTCCGCGAGGGGACGCTGGGCGGATGTTTGGGATTGAAACGGGTTGGGGTGTGGAAGTACGGCTGCCACCTCTTGTACAGGTGCTTACCTTGACATATGTCAGAAACGTTTAGGTGCCCGAATCAATTAACATTTCTCATGTCGAGCACGGAGGACAAATTGGCAAAGTGTTTTGTTTAAGTAAGTGACCTTCTTGCTATCAGTTTTCCGAAGAGAGCTTGGATTCAAGGAATGTGTGGTCTCTCTTAATTCCTAGAAAAAGTTGCTGTTGTCAACGCTTTTGCTTATTCAGACCGTAGCAAACCTCAAGTTGAGACCTCCCTGCAGTGGCCACACAGTTATTGTAGAACATAGTATTTATAGTTTGTTACCAAATTTCATTCTGTCATATATATGTGGTTTATATGCAGTACATTTGCTAGAATGTGCAGCGTGACAAAATATCAGTAGATCAAAGCCAAACACAGCATTCGCCCGCAAAAATAGCCTCGTAAACCACACATCGGTCACCCGCAGCACCCATCAGTCACCCACAACACCTAAATTTACCAGCATTCCCGACAACAACCAAAACTTACCCGTATCACCATTAGTCACTCACAACATTCATAATTAAACAGCAGCACCCATCAGTCACTCTCAACACCCATCATTCACCCATAACACCCATCAGTCACCAACAGCACCCATCAGTCTCCGTCAACAACCATCAGTCACCCTCAGCACCCATCAGTCACCCTTAACACCCATCAGTCACCAACAGCACCCATCAGTCACCGACAGCACCCATCAGTCACCAACAGCACCCATCAGTCACCAACAGCACCCATCAGTCTCCATTTAACACCCAACATTCACCAGCGGCACCCATCAGTCACCCACAACACCCATCAGTCACCAACAGCACCCATCAGTCTCCATCAACACCCAACATTCACCAGCAAAATCCATTAGTCACCCTCAACACCCATCAGTCACCAACAGCACCCATCAGTCTCCGTCAACACCCGACATTCATCAGCAGCACCCATCAGTTACCATCAACACCCATCAGTCACCCATAACACCCATCAGTCACCAACATCACCCATCAGTCTCCGTCAACACCCAACATTCACCAGCAGCACCCATCAGTCACCCTCATCACCCATCAGTCACCCATAACACCCATAACACCCATCAGTCACCAACAGCACCCATCAGTCTCCGTCAACACCCATCAGTCACCAACAGCACCCATCAGTTACCCTCAATACCCATCAGTCACCCATAACACCCATCAGTCACCAACAGCACCCCTCAGTCTCCGTCAACACCCAACATTCACCAGCAGCACCCATCAGTCACCCTGAACACCCATCAGTCACCCTCAACACCCATCAGTCACCCTCAAAACTCATCAGTCACCCTTAACACCAAAATTTACTAGCAGCACTCAGCAATCACCCACAACACCCACCAGTCACCCATAAAACCAATCAGTCTCTGTCAACACCCAACATTCACCTGCAACACCCGTCAGTCACCCCAACACACATCAGTCACTCTCAACACACATCAGTCACCCATAACACCCATTAGTCACAAATA
This sequence comes from Paramisgurnus dabryanus, assembly GCF_030506205.2. Classification (NCBI taxonomy): domain Eukaryota; kingdom Metazoa; phylum Chordata; class Actinopteri; order Cypriniformes; family Cobitidae; genus Paramisgurnus; species Paramisgurnus dabryanus. Next base: position 8,444,156 of record NC_133353.1, read on the forward strand.
ACACCAAAATTTACTAGCAGCATCCAGCAATCACCGACAACACCCAAATTCACCCACAGCACCCATCAGACACTCACAACATCCAAAATTAACCAGCAACACCCAGCAGTCACCAACAACACTCAGCAGTCTCCTGCAGCACCCATCAGTCTCCGTCAACACCCAACATTCACCAGCTGCACCCATCAGTCACCCTAAACACCCATCAGTCACCTGCAACACCCATCAGTCACCAACAGCACCCATCAGCCTCCGTCAACACCCAAATTTACCTGCAGCACCCATAATTTACTGACAGGACCCAGCATGATGGTTGTGTGTTTTGCATGGGCAAACATCACTTATATTTTCATCAGGTTATCTTTATCTTTGATGTTTTTAAGGATAAAACAATGCAGGTTTAATTCTGGGCAAATATCTGTCATCTGTCATAATATCTTATTGTTTCTGGTGCTAATGGGAAACACTTATTTTATTTATCGAACCGCCCGTCTCGCCGGGACTCTGAGTTTTAGCAAACATTGATAACGTCCGCTGCCAAACATCTCCATTAAACCGCAGAACACAAGCAAAACATTCTCTCTTAGTGAGTCGTAAGAGTCCGTCCCCTTGCGATTATCGCCGCTGCCCTGGTGTTTTTCCCTAATTGTTTTTGACAAATGTTTTTCCTCGGATTTCGTGTTGTTGTAAAACACGACAGATGGTTGCTTGGTGACCAACTCTAATGGGTTGTTATGATGTTTGGGTGAATCTCATGAAGACGGTCTAGGTCACAGTAATGTATGAATATATACATTTTGTGGAAAATTATTTTTTTTAACCACTATGATATATTGCATTGTGATAGATTCATGAAACGTAATCAGTAAATACTACAAAGTTTATCATATAAACTTTTTTTATTGAACTTTATTAACTTACAAATGCATAATGCAAGGACTAAAGAATTTTTTTTTGTGCATTATTTTTGCAATATGGGGTGAGGTGTTGTGCTTATTTGTCATTAAAATTTTTAAGCAAATCTAAAATGATTATGCATTTTTATTTTATTTTGCGTGAATGTGATCTTGCCAAGTTTCTCTAGATTCACCCAGTGGAAAGTCACTTGCTTTTATGCCACATATTTTCCCCAAACAAACTCTAAATTGTGACACGTAAAACAAACAGCCGTCACATTTCAGGCATCAGATTTGATTTTCTGGCGATGTGTGATTGTCTCCCTTCAGTAACTTGAAGTCTGTCTATCTGGTGGGTGGGTTCTGCAAACATCAGCCTCGCGTCTTCTCGTCTTTCAAAGGAAATGGTGTAATTGATCTTTACAAGGACGCCGTGAGTGGAATTCTCTCCGGTCTTCCTGTTACCTTTCCAGTGTAATCAAATAATGGATTTGGTTTCAGAGCCGGGCAGTAGCAGAAGAGAGGAAATTATGTTCAGCAGTCGTGTTTATTTGACTTCTGCCATTCTGTTGCATGAAAGCTCTGCCTTTTTCCTGCCACACTGTAACGTGACATGAAGCAGAGGTCCTCGGAGGCCAGAGGCGCTCCAAAATGTGTCGTAATTAAAATTGATCTGTCTAATTAGAGAACAAGACTTGTGTGCTTTTCCCCAGGCCAGAAATCTGTCTCTATAGCAGGGATTTCGTAGTCTTGCTGTGTGATGCCTTTTCACACATATTTTTATATCATTTATATACATTTTATTTTGTATAGCAGCATGAAAGAAATATTTTTTATTAGTCTTTTTTTTTTAAACAAATTCTGTCTTTTACTTAAACTTATGTATGATCATGTTTAAAGGGTGACATTTTAAATAAATTTATATCATGCAGATAAATAGTTAAAATAAAATACTTGTTAAAAGCATTTCTTGAAAAAGAAACAAGAAGGGTTGGCGCACAAGCAAGCTGTCAATCAAACTATCATCAGCCCCTCCCACTCGTCTGTGTTTATGTTTCAGATGCGCTCTCCGGTTTTCCTTTCCTATTTTTCAGTGAATAAACCATAAACAATAATACAGAGATGTGTAAAAACACTGACTCTTATGAATACTTCTGCAGTATGATAACTCAGGCATCTCAGCAATGGTACAACAGTCCTTCGCTTGCTCATGTAAACTGTCAACAGTCTCGGCCCCCGAGTCGCTGGAAAAACACCACAGAGATCTCAGTGTTCCCGAAGTCTCGGACCATCCCGAACCAATAACCCTCCAACTTCATGGAGTCTCGCAGCTTTAGAGCCCTGCTTTGATCAACGTGTAAAATTAGAGCAATTACTAAAATTAATCTGATATTTTGCAGAAGACAGGTTTGTGAGCCAGGCTTTTCAAATGGTACGGAAAAACCTTTCCTTAAACTCTGCTCCCTTAAAAGCGAGCTTTACTGTAAGCCTTTTTAAAGGATCAAGAGGCTTTTTTCCTTTGGGCCAAATTCAATGAAAACTAACGTAACCTTAAAATGGGTTTGTGTGCGTTCAGATGATTTTGAAAACATACTTTTTACATGATCTTTTCTGGATTTCTTGAAAGTAGATGACGTCGAATAAAAATAAAAATCCATTAAAATTCTGTTTTAACAATGAATGAGTGTTTATCAGAATACTGTCCATAAATATAAGTCAGATGATTCGAGGCATGAGAGTTTGCATATACGTGCAGTTGTTTTTGTAAACTATTTCTCGTGGTCATGGCAGTCGTGTGTCACCTTTGGTGTGTTTCCAGACCGGAGTGATCTATATTAAACCCTTCAGGCCGCCGAGGGTAAATGCGCTCCCTGTTTGCATGTGTGGGGTCGTTCTTCACGCTCTCATGTCCGCTCTCAAGCCAATATATTTATGAGCAGCAAATGTTTACGAGCTGAGAGCGGCTTGTGTGTATTCTGAGACTCAAGGTGGATTAAGAATATCATCATTTTCTGTTTGGATGAGTTGTTGTCAGTTGTGCGAGGTTAATTGACCACACATCGTTTGAAGTACATACGTTCAGATGCTCTTTATTGAAGCAGATGGGTTTTTCGTTCAGTTTCACAAACATTTATGCAATTCTCATTTGATTCTCATCACATCAGTGTTGTTTTTTTACTGTATTACTTTAGACATTTTACTAACTAGAAGTAAGACGTAAAAGTAAGACTTATTACCAGCTGTCAGTCATTAGAGTTTTAGATTTTCAGCTTAATATCTACTAACGCAGCACAGTGGGTTAGCAGCAAGAAGGTCCCTGATTCAAGCCCCGGCTAGGTCAGGTGGCCTTTCTGTGTGGAGTTTGCATGTTTTCCCTGTGTCAGCGTGGGTTTACTCCATGTACTCCGGTTTCCTCCCACAGGCAAAAACATGCAGGTTAGGTGAATTAGAGATTGCTTCTCCGCCAACATGTGTATGGATCATCTTCTGTGGATTAACCGGTTCTCGCCATGAAAATAGCCATAGATGCTGAAATGACGTTAAGAATAAACAAACAAACAAGATATATATATATATGTCTACTAAAACTTTATTGTGATGATCCCCCAGCAGACAATCAACATTTCTATATTATATTATGTGGTAAGTCTAGTGGTAAGGGGTAGAAATAGGATTGGGCCTAAATACACTAAACAAAATTATAAACACACATGTTTTTGCCCCCAAAGAACTCAAAGATCTAATTTTTCTATGTACGCAAAAAGGCCTATTATTCACAAATATTGTTTACAAATCTGTCTAAATCTGTTTTACTGAGCACTTCTTCTTTGCAGAGATAATCCATCCACCTCACAGGTGTGGACAGCATGATTATTGCACAGGTGTGCCTTAGGCTGGCCACAGTAAAAGGCCACTCTAAAATGTGCATGTAGACAGATCTGTGAACAATATTTGAGAGAAATAGGCCTTTTGCGTAAATAGAAAAAGTTTTAGATCTTTGAGATCAGCTCATGAAAAATGGGGATAGGGCCTACCTAAAGTACACTGAACAAAATGATAAACGCCACACTTGTTTTTGCCCCCTTTATTCATGAGCTGAACTCAAAGATCTAAGACTTTTTCTATGTATGCAAAAGGCCTATATCTCTCTCAAATATTGTTCACAAATCTGTCTAAATCTGTGTTACTGAGCACTTCTTCTTTGCCGAGATAATACATCCACCTCACAGGTGTGGCATATCAAGACAGAATGATTTTTGCACAGGTGTGCCTTAGGTTGGCCACAATAATAGGTCACTCTAAAATGTGCATGTAGACAGATTTGTGAACAATATTTAAGAGAAATAGGAGTTTTGCCTACATAGAAAAAGTCTTAGATCTTTGAGATCAGCTCATGAAAAATGGGGATAGGGCCTAACTAAAGTACACTGAACAAAATGATAAACGCCACACTTGTTTTTGCCCCCATTTTTCATAAGCTGAACTCAAAGATCTAAGACTTTTACTATGTACACAAAAGGCCTATTTCTCTAATATTGTTCACAAATCTGTCTAAATATGTGTTAGTGAGCACTTCTTTGCCGAGATAATCCATCTACCTCACAAGGCTGTTGCACAGGTGTGCCTTAGGCTGACCACAATTAAAGGCCACTCTAAAATGTGCATGTAGAAAGCTTTAAAATATCATGAAGGCGAGTAAATCTTAAATTTTGGGGTGAACTATCCATTTAATGCTTTTAATAATTGCTTAATCAATGATTCTACATTTGCATTGTACTCCTGTGTAGAGAATTGCAAAAGGTCACGAACACACATAAAAATATAAATTTAAACCTTGTAATGCACTGTAAATCACTTGTATTCTGAATTGTAGGAGTGGCTTTATCAATACATTTTTCATTGTGCTGTAATGTTATTTTTTTTAAATAGACATTGATCAAAGTGCATTCACAGTTTGTAGATATTATTTTTGACATTATAGTGAATTATTCTTAATCTTTTCTAACATATCCTTTAAAATTTGTAATGTTAACTTATAAATATAAAAACCATCTTTACTTTATTATACATGGCCAGGTTTAAAAATATGTGTAAGTTAACACTACAGCCCTGCACAAGACTTCCCAAAATTGATTTGATAGTTTGATTTACACGAGAAACGCTACAGTATCATTTTCATTATGATGAATGAGCTGTTTTTCCTCTTCTGGCAACAAAATTAAATTATAGCACCTGACCAGACATATTTAATTACACGCTTTTTCTGCTTCTCATACTTAAAAATTGGTTTCCATATGTTTTTGTCATTTCTGTTTAAGCCCTTTATAATGACTTATAAAAAACATTATTGTAATCCTTACTTTAAATCGTGACATGTATTAATGAAATGTTTCTGAACTGATGGCCGTGTTTTTGTGTTTTGTTCAAATAAAACCGCATTCTCAAGCTTGCCGACATCACGTGGCCTGTAGCTGTGACTCGTTGAGTTTTATCTCTTGTTTTGAAATGATGCATTTCTTTCCATGTTTACGCCGCAGACAAGGACATTTTCAGTCATATTTGAATGCTGAGAGGAAAAGTTAAAAACTCTTGCACAAGATGAGAATCTCATGTAGGCCATACGTGACTAAAGTGCAGCTCTCAAAATAAAAATGCTTATCGGTTTCTACGAGGCCTTCGGGCTGCAGATGTGTCCCTTATCTAAAATGCACCGATGTTAAAAACAGCACTAGGTGGATGATGTCATTTGCTGATAGACGCAAACTTTTCTACTGTTTTATTTCTTCAGCTCCATCAGGCAGCTGACGTGACTCTCCTCCGAGGAGCCCGTGTCATCTCACCAGAAGATATCATCTTCCTCATGAGGAAAGACAAGGTAAACACATACAGATGTGAAGGCAAAACGAATCATTTATTAAAAGGATTTGACTTTTTATTTGTTTGTGACCCTTACAGAAAAAGTTACTGAGGCTGCTGAAGTACATGCAGTTCAGAGACTACAAATCCAAAATTCTTAAAACCATCGATGATGAAGAACCGCTGGATACAGGTATCTAGTTTATCATCACTTGATTCATCATTCTGACTGATGTTGATAACCGTGCACGTTATGCTTTAAAATATTGCAGCTTTAGATGGTTTCCTATAAGACGATTCAAACAGTTTTTCCCAATCAGTGGGATCAGTCGCCTTAAACGGCAAAGTCTCGTAATGAGCAGAGTCCAGCGAGGTAATTTCCTACGCCACAGTCAATCACCAAGAGTCTTTTCCAGAATGCTGGCGGAAGTTTTGGCATCAATAGCGGGAGGCAGGAACTCCGAAGAAGCTGCTTTCCCATGTAATGTCACACAGAGGATCATTAGGACTTTTGCTCCTCATCTAGCATGTAACTTGAGAGATGAGAGAAGCTTTACAGCAGCATTGAGCAGGAGTCTGTGTGTCTGTGTCATGGCTTGGCTCTTAGATTGGCTTAGAAAGTTTAAAGTTTCTCTTCGTGCCCCGATCTTTTCAAGCGTGCATTATTGTTCTCTTGGCCATTATCGTTGTTATTGCATATGATATAAAATGGGAATTGTTTCGGTACGAGGACAGGCAGGGGACTGGAGAATGCAGACAGACGGGTGTTACGGGTGGTCTTTTTGTGAAGTTGACGACCATGAGGGTTTTGGTTCTTTTCCATTCAGTGTTTTAGAGGAGACCCCTATAACTTGTATTTAACCACTAGTGCCTTTTTAGTTTGGTTGTGTTTTTGGATACTCAGCAGATTTGGGAGTTAGATGTAACATTGCATGACTGTCAGTGTTTTGAAATCGAAATATATTTAAGGAATTGTTTATTTTATATCAGATCCTAATCTGGTTGTCCAAGACATCACTGCATGTTATTGTTTTCTTCATTTTCTTTCATTAACTTACTCTGCCTCTGAAATGACTTTTGATGTCATGTGACATCACCAAGCCCTCAAATATTTCTAGATACAGTCAGATACGGCCATACATATATCATCCAGTCGATAATTGATCAACAGGAGGAATGATTACAGCAGGACGTCTCTATAGACGGTTTCAGCAGTGACAACATAAACAAGGGCTTTCGTGGAACACATGTAACTTCCGAAAAAGCTCGCTAAGAATAACAATAAAGTCCTTTTAAAGTAGTTTATTTATATAACAAGCAAAATAAACAACACATAGATTACCTAGGAAACCAAAACATTTGATATTTTCGTTAAGTTATTTGTTTAGGAGTTGAGTTTAGCAACTAGTCAGATTGTTATACAAACAGAAACCGGAAGTAAAGTTCATGTGTCCGATGCAAACGTCTATGTGGTAATTAATCCTTGTTTGCTTATCTGCTATTTTATTAAAAAAGCAACATAATTCTTGATGTTGTATTTTTTCTGCATTTGCGCGTTTTAAAAGGTGTAAAGGTCGTCAAAGCTTCGTCAAAAGCTTAACTTCTTTTTTGACACTTTGCATTTGTTTAGCATGAACTGTGTTAATAAGTCAGAATGCATGAAATATCGTCAACCCCCCTCTTTAAATACATCCGTTAAAGGGACAATAATTAGGATTTACCCCCACCTAGTGGTGAAATTGTATTTTGCATTCAAACGAACAGTGCTCTCTAGCGCCTCCAAATGCGTGTTGCAACTACGGTAGCCGTTATGTAATCGCTGATCTCCTTGTCCGTTTCAGCTAGTTCATGTGTTTTGAATGAAAACGCGTTGTGGAAACGCATTGGTAGGCTAGTGCTTTTTGTCCCTATCTGCTTTTATAGTTTAGCAATACGGCAGAACGACATGGAAGCCTTCTTGGACTTACCGGTTCAATGTAAGTAAAGAGAAGAAATTCTAAGCTTACAAAGAAAAGTCAGATCACTGGCAGAGGTCATTAGACAACAACAAGGACATATTTATGAATAAAGACATTGATTTTGATTAATAAAACACTTAAAACCCCACTTACTGTCCCTTTAATCTTTGCATATTAAAACAGTTTGCAATCCAAACCAAGAGCTTTTACTTGTCTTAATGCCATGATATCAAGGACAATTTAAGGCATCTTTGAATCCAGAACTACACTATTAATTATGTGCGTCAACATATTTGTATGATTTAAAAGTGAGTTTATATAAAGTGACATTTTTACTGTTTGATTGAATGGTCTCATTTAAGTAGGAAGTCCGCAATTACGGTCTGTTCAGAGTTCAGTCTCCGCAGCCAATGACACGAGCTGTTATTGAAGTGCCATAAATCCTGTGAGCTTGATTAAACCGTCTCTGAGGTTATTTCTGTCATTCACAGCCAGACATTACTTCACTAAAGTGTTTAATCACTATATTTCCTTTCATTTAATTAACATTTTCCTTCTTTTATATTTTCCCACCCTAAAGTCTCAGGCCTTTAATTCTCACTGCTTGCTAGAAAAAGGAAAAGTTCGCTTGCTAAAGTGTCAGATGTGTTTGAGAAAAGCAGAGCCATTAACAAAACGTATTGCACATATTTCATCATGTGTGGACACACCTACTCATTCTTTATCATTATTAACTATGATTAAATGAATTCATGTGATTATTAATACTCGGACTGAGGTTTCCAGTGGGTGGAACTTTGACAATGATATCTTTGTTTAATCGTGTTGCCACCCAAGTGGGAAAGTTGTTTCAGAGGTGGAGAAAGTTAATGATGAAAGATTATAAAACACACATTTTTTTCTTGGGAAAAGTAGTGACTGATGAGTCCTGTTTAATAACATTGAGCCCTAACCCAATATGAAGGGTTGTAAGAAATCTTTCTCTTTCACTTACATCTGAGCCTCAGTTTAAACCGGCTTTGTCAATCATTGATGTTTTAAATGTTTGAGGTTATTTAAAGTTACAAATATAAAAATACCTATACATTAGGGATGCACCGATATTCAGTTTTCCATCAGTTATCTGCAGATACCGATAGATACAAATAGTTTTACTTTTTACTCCTTGTTTCAAATTATTATGTTGTGAAATCTTAGAAGTGCAGAGCGTACAAACTTCACTTTTAAACAATCAGGGGATGTCCGATAGTGGACAAAAAACATATGGGCCGATATATCGGTGCATCCCTACATCACACCTAAACATCTAAATATCAGTATTAATTAAGTAGACAAAAGTGAAAGTACAGTAATGACCAGATGTCACTCTTTTCACAGTATTTGGCTAATCAACATATAAATGGCTGTCTAGATATATTAAGTTGGAATAAGAGAAAGTATTTCATGAATAAAGGGATGTGTTGTGAAGTTTTGCTCTTCAGATCTGTCAGAGGTCTGTGCGGTGGTGCGTGTGGCTGTACTGTGGGTCGAGATGACTGGGGTAAAACACAAAAGCACCAGAGGCGAGTGGACCGCCGTGCGCCCGTCCAGCGTCATCCAGGTGTAAACAAACCCAGCTGGCCAGCAGATGTGCGCTGACAGATTCAAGCAATGCTATTGTGTCCTCTTACAGACAAATTCAGCAGCTGTAGTACCAACAAGAGACAGCGTCTGGCGCAGGACTTCCTGAGCATCATCGACCAGACAGGTGAATTCTTGTCTCTGGTGGAGGAGGAGGAGGTGGATGAAGTCAAGCAGGAACGAATGGAGGTGAGAAGGAGGGAAAAGACGCCTGGAAAAAAATTCTCCTTTAGCCTGCAGTCTACAAGCTCAGCATTTTCTAGGGGTTTGTGGTGGAACGGTCGGAAGTAAAAGTCCTGTTCGCTGTCTCCATTGAGAAGTTGAATTTTAATATTTACTATCAACCAGGAATGATTTGCTTTTAATTAGTGGTTGCATCATTAGGATTCATTTGAAAACTGGATGATTTGGTTATTGGCTTTTACAACTTGAAGATTTTTAAGGTCTCTCTAGAGAAAGTATTTGTAGTATGAAACTCCCATATTAACTCTCTTCATGCCAGCGTTTTTAAAAGAAAAGTTGCCAGCCAGCTTTAGCATTTTTATGATTTTCACAAAAGTTTAATGCCTTACAAAAAAGTTCTTCTTTAAATTTATAAATATACAATATATCAAATGAAACAACAGACCAAATACGTTTTGTCCTACCTTTATTTGTTCTCTTTTTAACACCTTTCAAATATGGATAAGTTTCTTCAAAAGCAGAGCAAAAAGCTGAGATAATTGCGTTTTTGTAAAAGACTTCTGATAGAAATCCGATTCAGAGCAATGATCAAAACATACACTGAGTTTGAACTGTTTGACGTGAGAAGTTGGTTCCGCGTTGTATAAGTTGGGTAAGAGCGCCATCTGGTGGAAAATAGTGGAAATATGGATTGCCGGGAAAACTCGCCATTGGCAGGGAAGAGTTTTTTCTTAATTGACGAGTTTACCTGTCACTGGCGGGGAAAGCGTTAATAGGGTGAAATTCCCACTGCAGATGTGATAATCTTTCATTTTGTGGGCATATTTGTGCCATTACCTGATTTCCATTTAGTAGATGCCATAGAGACACCATTCTGGTTCACAACAATTAATCTATAGACAACAATAGACACAGGTTGCCAGTTTTATTATAATGATTTTAAGTTGCAAAAATGTCACCATAGTATACACTGTCATAATAATGGTCCCTGGTTACTATGGGAGTACCCTTAAGGTCCTAATATCTACCATTTAGGTTCAGATATGTATACATTTGGTACTAATATGAACTTTTTAGGTGCAAAGGTGTACTTTGTGAAAGAGTTCTGACCAAGTGACAGCTAGGGACCCTTCGGAGGGAGCATTCCTAGGCAAGAAGGCATCAGTGCACGTCCGAATCCAATGTTTGGTTTACTTCCTGTTTCCTGACATACCTTCATCATCTTATCCCACAATTCTATGCGTGGGCATCCACAGGGAATGTGATTGGTCAAGCCTGGTCAAGTTCGTAAAATTTAAATGGTGGCCAAGGAAGCACAAAATTTTCACCTCTTGATTGCATTTCTAGCAAGAAATTAGTTTTGTAGTTTTCAAAAATTAGATAAGTTATCACAAAGGGCGCTCTTTGTTTATATTTCAAACAGAATTCTGTTACGCTGCCTATTAACTCTTTCCCACAGCGTTTTAAAAAAAAGTTGCCAGCCAGCGCCAGTATTTTTTATGATTTTTACAAAAGTTGAATGCCTTCCAGAAAATGTTCTTCTTTAAATATATAAGCATACACTATATCAAATGAAAGAACAGACCCTCTGCTTAAAAAAAAACACGTTTTATCCTACCTTCATTAGTTCTCTTTTTATCTTTCACGTGAGGCGCTACTTCTGGGTTGTAGAAGTTGCGGAAGTGCGCCACCTGGTGGATAATCGGAAAGCCGGAAATTCTCGTCAATGGCAGGGAAAGAGTTAAGGCTGTCCAAATGCTTTTTCCAGAGTCAGCTCTCTAAGCTTTCAGACGGAGCCCTTATTTCGCGTGGAGGTGTGCACGGTAATTTTTGTAACCACGCGCGCGGTTCTGCATCCGAAAGTGAACGACCTCGAGGCAATTCTGGCTGAGCAGGCAAGCCTGTGATGTATCTCTTTGATCGATCCATGCAAAACAATGCATATAGTATTTATCTGACACTTAAAGTAGAAACTTTGTCATTTAAAACACAAATTCTTTTACATAGGATATAGTATTCAGGTGTTAAATGTTCTCATGTAGCACAGCTTAGTAGGATTACTTTGAGAAACATTGTAACCGTACCACCAGAAACGACCAAAGCTGGATTTCCCCCCCGTCAGAGGCTCTTGTCCAACTCGCTTTCAACCCCTCTACTCATAGTCCTAACATCTCATTTGAATTTCCATTAACTCCAAATATTGTCCTCCGTGCAGACTGACATACAAAAACAAGAAACTAGAGAGCAGTGGAGTATTGACCTGTCAAACATCATTGTTAGGTCCACAGAAGCATTTTCAGTCCAATCATGGAAACCAGATCATCAGACTAAATCAAGCACCGATGCTAAAGCCAAAAATGGACCAAAGTCACCAGCGTGTCGTCCTTGAACCTCCGAAATCTTCTCAATATGAGCTCGAGTGTTTGTGGCATACGTACAAGAGTCTGCTATAACATCCTTTTGTTCTCGGTCTGCCAAGTGAAATAAATGGCCGCAGCTGAAAGATGTAATTAAGGGTCTGAAGCAAGAACCGTGGACAAGGGGCTATTACCATGAGACTTTATACGTCCCGTCTCAATTAAAACCAAGCCCCACTCATTACTGGATGTGGCCAAGAACGCCTGCGGTTTCCCCAAAACTTTGTTCCTACTGAGCATTTTAATGGGTATGTTTTAGCTATCAGGACGACCTTTTGGGAATAAGGAACCATATCCTTCTGGGCCTCCCACTTTGCCTCACTCATGAAGTCCTCGGGAGAAGTTTTATGGTTTAACCGCACTGCGCTCTCTTGCTGTATCTAGTGCCCTTTCTAGCCCACCGCTAGCCCCCCTCTTGTCTTCTTTAACTAGCTCTCTCGGCGGTCTACTCAACATATGTCTGCTATTCCTCTGACAGACTTACCTGCCTTCAATACACATTACAAAAAGATCTAGTCCAAAGAAGAACTTTAGAAGAAATATTAAACAAAGGTCACTATTTCATCCCAAAAAATATTTAATAATGTTATATAACTTCTATTTGATTAGAAATAGTACAGAATATTAAATATTTCTTTTGATATTAAATGTAGTTGTTTTAGATTCTCAGAGACACTGTATAAAGTAAAAGTTACTTTAATTGGTAACGCTTAAAAATTGACATTTCAACTTACAGTTTCTCACTTTAAGTAAAATGTATTTGAAAATGTTTAAATATTTTAAGTGTTACAAACTGAAGTATTTTTTCACCTACATTTTTATTTAAAGTGAGAAAATTTAAGAAGAAAAAACTTTAGGCGTTACTAATTAAAGTAATTTTTTAAAGGCACACCGCAGAACTTTTTGGCCACTAGGGGGTGCTAGACATGTATTTTTCACGACTAGCGCCCCTAAAGGCCACAAGCGCCACAGCACTGTCGCAAAGGAAAAGAAAATAACTCTTTAGGCCACAAAGTCTGTGGTGTGCCTTCCAGCATGTCATATGAATATAATTTCATGGGTTTAGTTTTTTTCAAACGCCAAAAGATCGCGTAGCTCATGTTTACAAGCCAGTTGTAATGGTGGTCGCTTGGTTGAAGTTTATATAAAAAATTTCCTTAAAGAAGAATCAAACCCGGGTTGCCCATGGTTGACTCTGTGCTCCATTGCTATGGCTGAAGAAAAACACGCCCCCTCCTCATTAACATATTAGACACGGAAATGTATAAATAAATACGTGTGGAAATAACTAAATGTAAAAATAAATACATGTGGAAATAAATAAATGTATAAATAAATAAATGTAAAAAATAATTAAATGTTCACATAAATATATAAATAAATGTAGAAATGAATAAAAGAATAAATAAAAAATTATAATTAAATACAGAAATAAATAAATGTTTTAAAAATATTTTAATACAAAAATAAAGAAATCAAAGTTGCAATACTCATTTTTGTTTGTTTTTATATTTCTCTGCATATTTATTTTTTTTATATATTTTTGTATTTATTTATTTATTTATGTTTGTTTTATATATTTATTTGTACATGTATTTATTTATTTATAATTTTTGCACTCCCAGTCCTCCATACCTTGCAACCTTGTTGGCCGTAATTTCAAACAGCCAAATATCGGCCAGTTAGTTACTTACGTGTAGTTGATGTGGCTAAAATATATTTGTAAAATCTCTTCCATATCCTTGATTTACTCGGCAGAGTTTTTGTTGATGTGAATATACTACAGTACATCACTTGTATAAACACTGTGGCCATAATTTCCTAGGATTTCCAAACCCACAATTTATGGGTCAAACATCTGGTACTGTAGATGTCCAGTCCACTAACAGCTCATGTGAACGGCCTGAACAGCCTTGCGTCAGGCCGGACGAGTTATAATTTAAGCGCTCGCTCGGACACTCGATCAGCCTGCAGTGGCTTCTCTGTTGTCAGTCGTGTGTGGATTATATTTCCTCAGTCAGGTCATCAATCTTCCCAAAGACCCTTCTAAGATCTCTTGACAATCTGTTATTTTCTCAGCCACGTTCAGATGGGAATGTTTAAAAGTGTCTTTGTCATGTGTGAGATCCACATTGTTAATGCCATGATGACAGCAGTTCCCTACGGCATGCTATTCTGGGACACTGGCAATATGTATTTTTCAAATTGTCCAGGAAATTGTAAATGCTGAAAACGGCAACATAAACTCCTGCACTTTTACTTGATTTGGGTGTATTTTGTTTCTTTGGGTGTATTCTTTGTTTTCTTTTCTTGCAAAATGAAGTAAATCTAGAAGAATCATTCATAAGGCAGAAATAAGCATTCTGAAAGTATCTGAACCAAAAAGTCTACAGTACTTGAGTTGTGATTGTGTCTCACTCCACTTTACATTCATAGTAGCTGGGTTTCCATCATCGTGATTTTATGTCCATTTTGAAGTATCGCTTAAAAAACGAGTTTCGCATGAGAAATTTCGCATAAGTAAAGTTTTTACGCTCGCTTGAGGTGGTTTTGATTTATGGGAAAAGGAATAAATTCTGACGATAAACATTAAACCCACGAGACTGATCGTCTAACTGTATCAGCTCTCTTTACAATATATGGGGTTTGACGTCGTCGTAATGCCCTTGCTGTTAGTGCCTGCATCAAAACTTCTGCATTCCTCCTTCTGTGCACAGCATTCAGTTTGGCAATTACAAGCTAATTATTTACTGTTGGTTACTAGATTACCAATACCACTGTCATTCACTCAAACAACTTAATGGAAACACACCTAAATGCATTTCTTTTTTGGATGGATAGAAACCCAGCTACTGTTTATAAACATTCTGTGCCGATACCGATATTCATTTACTTAGAATGACATTCACCGATACCGATAGTTTTGCTTTGTACTCTTTGTAAAGCAGGAGTGTGGGGCTTTTAATATAATATTATATTACAGGGCACCTAACCTGTCAAATGTCAGCTTTGTGTTGTGCCCAGTGTTGGGGAAAGTTACTTTTAAAAGTAATGCATAACAATATAAAGTTACTCCCTAAAAAAGTAACTAATTGCGTTACTTACTGTAGTTACTTTTCATGGAAAGTAATGCTTACGTTACTTTTAAGTTACTTTTGCGTTACTTTTTTTTACTTGGCTGAAGCTTGATCTCTTTCAGGCTTTGCAGGTGTTTTTTATGATTGCAAAAATGTCAAGCTCTGGCCTGCCATCTCCGTTTCTGACTCAAAATGTTCCTGCTCGGGCACACAGAGTGCGTAACTCTACGTTAACATGTTCAGTTTAATTCAGTACATTATTTAATTTTTTCAAATCAAATTAATTAAACTGAAAAGTACCTTGCATTACTTTTTTTTTTAAAATTAACTCAAATATTAATGTGTACATTTATAAAGTAATGCGTTTGTTTACTTGTTACTTCAGAAAAGTAATATTATTACGTAATGCGCGTAACTTGTAATGCATTACCCCCAACACTGGTTGTGCCATCTTACCATCTTGGGTGTGCATTATTTTCTAATAATTTTACCGCCTGTTGCAATTACTCCTTACATAAAATATTAATGATAATAATTATTATTATACTTAATTTGCTAAATATTTTTAATATTTACTGTACAATAATTTTATTTTACTGTCATGATTTACTTTGCAAAGTTGTCCAGTTAAACTTTCAAGGCTTCATTTTGACAGAGTAAAAGTAAACACCTCCTGAGATCTGAATTTGGAACGCTCACATATAAGCCATAATTCTTGGGAAATGTTCTCCGACCACCGAAACAAACCAAGTTTTACGCCTGGAAATGCTGTGATTTTCTATAAATGAGTGGCACAGTTGTGTTTGCTTTAGAAAATCGGCCAACCTTTGCACAGGATAAATTATCCTCACCGCTGGACATAATGGGTTTTATCACAAGCGTAATAGGTTTAGGAAGTTGATAAAGCGGTCATTTTCCACTTCGCTTTCCTCCAGGTTGTCTGCAGAAGTTTTACGATATTCTTCTGTGGTCTCAGCCAAGGTGTAAGTAGCGTCAAGTGTATTATTCAGTTCTCTTTAACTCGAGAGTGTTTATTAAAACCCTGTGCTTTAACACAAATATCTCCACCAGCCCCACTGACTCGCTTTCAGTCAGCCATTGATCTTTACAGCCATAAACATTTAACTTCACTGCCATTTGATAGTCTAAACTTAGTCGTGTATTTGACTGAAATACTCCAGAAATTTAATTATAGTCGCCCCGGGCTGTTAATCACAGACTCACGAATGACAAGCATTGAAATCCACGAGATATCCAACATTTATTTTGGAGCTCTGCCTGTGGAAATCTCATCGCTAGCAGTGGTACAAATTGAGAATCTTTTTATCCAGACCACACTGGCACGAAATGAAAGCCTGGACCGGCCAAATCAAATATTTGCCATCCTCCTCCTATAGGGCCGCCGCGTCAGTTGTGGCTATAATTTGGCTATTAGCAGGTGGGTCAGCGTTTTGATTTAATCAACGTCTAAACATAGTATTCAAACATAAAATCCCCCACTGCTCTCTTCAGTCAATAAGCCACAGTCAAAACATTTCTCCTGTCTCCGGCTAACCGGTCGACGGGAGTTATTTAAGTTCACGGCACCAGTACGTATCGCTCGCGGCCCAATTTGGAGCCAGACCCAGACACCGAGGCTGCTACGAATTCCCCTCCGCGCTGCGAAACGAGACCTCCGCTCGCCTCTTAACGACACTAATAGAAATCACAGCTCCGGGCAAGCGTAATGAGCGGGCAGGAGCCGATGCTCGGAATCATTAATATGTATTTTCAAAGATGGAATTTCCAATGACTGCCAGCTAACTAAATATAAAGACTCCGGTTGGTTTGGGTGGCCTGAAAATGATCTGGTCTACCTCACGTTGGGCTCCAGAACTCTGAGTGTCATGTCAGACTGTCCCGAGTCAGTTTTTGGAAGACTTGATGGTTTCCGTTAACCCGCACTGAGACGCGACTCCCTCCATGTGATTCTTTGCTGTGTGAAGGTTTGATCTGGGGGAAAAAATCAGCTCGTAAAACCGTGAACCTTTTTTTATGACACACAGCCTGGTGTTGGGCTCATATTGACTGTTATGTGAAGGTATTAAATTGGTCCAGGATGAGGAAACGTCTAATTATAGGTTTTGACCCGCAACTTAACACGTTTAGCCGTAAATCCGAGTGAAACCTGTTTGGTTGCTATTAAGAGGGATCATTACACCACACAGCTCTCTTAAAGTCCTGTGAGACAGACTGAAGTTGAATCACTGATAAAATTGTGTTTTAAAGCATTACATCATAGCCGAGCTCTGTAGTTACAAAAGTATCTTTATGGAAAAGCTTATTGTGATATCACAAAAATTTTACTTGACTATGGATGAATTCCAGATTGGCATAGAAAGGGAAATGCAGGAAGCAAACACTTTTCTGTTCTTCATACTTAAGCCTCGTTCAGACCACCAGCAAATTTCTCGCTGTGTGTCGCCCATCTCTTTCAATGAGGCGTTTTTAAAATCTGGTTGTCATAAACAAATAAGTCCCGTCCACTCCAGAGAGAAGAATGGCGTGAACTTTACTGCTTCGCTCCCATTGGTAGTCGCTTCCGAAAATCGCTCATCATTTGCATAAAGTTGAACTTTTCTTAACTTTCTCGCGTCACTGGACAGACCTGTCTAGTCGCCAATAGTCACTTTCGCTCAGAAGTCACCAAGCTTTTATTGAAATGAATGAGATTGCAGTGCTCTGCTACTGATTGTTGCTCGCTGTCTGAATGGGGCGTTAGGTTTATTAATTAAACGTTAACAGTAACCGATGATGTTGATAATAATATTGATATTAATGTATGTCTCTTCTGTTTTATACAGAGAATTGAGAAAATGACCAGAAACATGGATAGCAATCAGTACAGTGATTTCTGCGAGAGTCGACAGTTAAGTTTTTGTAAGTATTTCTTCACATTTATTCATTGGTTTGTGGTTTTTAAATGATCAGTTTACCTGCTCTGATCGCTCAGTGATATTTTCAAGTATTTAATTTCTTCCTCATTATGTACAGGCTTATCTACGGTTAGTTACTGTATTTACGGTAAGTCTGTGATGAGCGGTTCGAACGGCGGTTCTGAGCTCAAAACTCGTGGGCTTGTAAGAACACAGCTGTGGGATTTTGAACACACCACTGTTGGGTTTTGAAGGCCACAGTTTAACACTAATAACATGTTCACTGGCTTCATGCCTCTCCAGTTACTGCTGCTTATTGGGATCAGACTGCAGGTCGAGACAACAGCTCAATAAATGTGTGTGAATCTGTTGCATAACTGACTGACAAAAAATCTTACCGACAGAAAGCAGTTTTGAGAGAGAGAGAGAGTAAGCGTTACTGGATGAACAGGCTTTCTTTAAAATTATATAAATGCACATTATACACTGTAGTATGTGACAATACAATTTTGAACTGATTGTTGTTGCATTATAAAATTATAACCTTAGTCTATTCAGTCTTGTCTATTTATCTAATGCTTAAAACATCCATACTGTGCAGTAAACATACTGCATATTATTTTACAGTATTGTACAGTAAGTAGTGTACATAACTTCAGAGACATGCCGTGTATGAAGCTTCTAATAGATTGCCGCAGGGACGACGTATTTTTGTAGACCAACCTGGATGTTAGCGGGACGCGGGTTCCCTCGCCAAGAAATGTTTCCCATAGACCTTTGGATTATAGCAAAAACTAAGCTTTGTGTTTAATAAAAGTTTATCATACCTGCATGTTTGGTTTAACAAGATAATGATTTTTAACTTTTATGATTTTTGAAGTCTAAATGCATTCACTAGAAATGAAACGCTAACCTTCGACTATAAGTGAACTACACCACAGTCTCTCGAAATCAACGTCATCACCACTGCAAAAAATTACTTTCTTACCTAATATTTTTGTCTTGTTTTCAGTAAAAATATCAAAATATTCTTAAATTAAGATGTATTTTCTTGGTGAGCAAAATGACCTAGGAAAATAAGTCTTGTTTTAGACAAAAAAATAGAAACTTTAAGTGAATTAGTGCATAAAACAAGCAAAAAAATCTGCCAATGGGGTAAGAAAAATATTTTGAAATAAGTTTGCTTTTTTCTTAAACACTTAATTCGAGACAAATTGTCTTATTCCATTGACAATGTTTTTGCTTTTTTTAAGCACA
Organism: Paramisgurnus dabryanus; assembly: GCF_030506205.2. NCBI lineage: Eukaryota > Metazoa > Chordata > Actinopteri > Cypriniformes > Cobitidae > Paramisgurnus > Paramisgurnus dabryanus. The sequence goes on from NC_133353.1 coordinate 8,463,336, forward strand.
AATTTGCTTATATTTTTTATCTAAAAACTAGACTTATTTTTCTAGGTCAATCATCAAGAAAAGTTCAATCATCACAAAGAAAATGTAAGACTTTTTAGATATTTGTACTGATATCAAGACAAAAATACTTAGTAAGAAAGTAATTTTTTGCAGTGACCACCCAGCTTTCGACAGCTCTTTTAAACTTTATTTAACACATTTAAAATTTGTTCCCTAATAAAGAAAAATTCTGTGGATAAATGTTTGTTGGGAATTTTTGGAAAAAGGTTTTTGAGATCTTCATGCGTGACGTCTGGTGAAGTCTGTAGTCCCAACTTCTTAGCAATCGCCCTTTAAAAGACACTTTAAAGCTTTAAAAAGTCACATATGATGGTATCATTTATGTGTTTTATGTCTTGGAATTAAACATGAAAATATCTTGGGCTTATGAATGTTATTTAAGGTGTTTAACCCAAACCCCATTCATAAAACCCATTGTTTTTTTTAGGAACCGGAAGTGCTAAAATGCTAACTCCATCCGAGTTTTGCCTACAAAAATACGTTATCCCTGTGGCACGCATTGTCTGCATCAGGGGTATCCAACCTTTTTGTGAGCAAGGGCTCCCACAATAGATAAAACAGGAGGGCTACTATTTTTGATAAAGTCTACTCAAAACTTTTTTTTACTTGTTAATTTTATTTTATTTTACTTGTTGATATGTTTTATCATTGTTTAAAATGTTAACATACATAAAAGAAGCCAAGCTAATATAAATATATGTTATATATAAATATTAAAATTGAGGCTATTATCAGTATATGCATTGGTGGGCAACTCACAGACGGGGGCACCATGTTGGAGACTACTTGTTGGATGAATCTTACATCTAAGTGTGTCAATATTAAAATTAATATAAGAACTTTTAAAATGATTTAATATTGAATGTAAGAATTTATGTTTTACCTGTAGCAAATAAAGTGTATTTCGTACACTGTGAAGATTTTTGTGTGGCCTTGCCATTTTCCAGACTTGTGAGATACACCCACAGTGATTAATTTTATGAAGATTTTAGTGACAAACTTAAACTTTTAATCATTTTTCCTTTAGCTAAGAAGGCCTCGAAATTCCGCGAATGGCTGGATTGCAGTAGTTTGGATCTCAAGCCCAACGCCATGTCCATGGAGATCCTTTCATATCTGGCCTATGAAACTGTAGCCCAGGTGAGCTGCGGTCAGACCACAAACCTTTACATACTGTCTAACATCCAGACTCTTTACATACTGTACCTGTCAGCGCATTTACATACTCTACTTCCAAACTCTTTACAAATGAATTCTGCCAGCGCTTTTACATAGGCCTACTCTACCTGCAGACTCTTTACATACTGTACATGTATGAGCTTTAACATACTTTACCTGTAGACTATTTACATGCTCTACCTGTCAGAGACGGTCGGCTACTTTTCCTTTGAACCAAAGCATGAAAGCACATTATTCGGAGGCACACTTATCTCACGTAAATTAAAATGACAAACTGTATCATGTTTCAGTTGAGACTCAAAACTCAATTTCAGTTGCCGCTTGTCCTGCATCTCGGTGTGCAATGCAATGAACCTAGAAAGCCAGAAAATAACCAAGTGAATTCAGTAAAGACAATCATTGGTTCTTGTGAGTGATTACACTTTAAAAAATGTTCAACCAAGCATTTGGTCAAAAAGGGAACGAACCTTGCCTGCTGGGTTGTTTTAACTCAAAATGCTGGGTTGTTTAGCCCAATTTTTGGGTCAAATATAAACATTTTCTGGGTTCATTTGAACCCAGCTGCTAAGCTCATGCCTTTTTGACCCAACACTGGGTAGAAAATAAGCAAGCTTTTTTTGAGTGTTGCCGTCATATTTGTCATGATGAAATGTAGTAATGAGACATGCAAGAACCATTGATAGTCTTTACTGTAAAAATGCCTTGTTGCACTTTTTTACACCAAATAAAAAAATGGCTTAGCCTATTATTAAACAATATTGTTTGCCATGTTCCTCTGGCATTCAAAAAAACCAAACTGTTAGATGATAAAAAATCCTCTGCCTTGTACCACGTGCTTTCTGATGCCTCTTCTCTCGGCTACAATTTCAAGTGCAAAATGATTAAAGACATGTTTTTTTTAGGTGTTAAATAATGGTGCAAATACCCATCATAACATTAGTAAATCACATTGCGTAAATCATTTAAATATCTCCTTCCATAAATGTTACATCTGAAAGGGAAACTCCTAGAAATGCATATGCTATTAGGTCAGTGGCAAAAATAACTAGACCACACCTTTTCAGCGCTAATGATCTACAAAAAATCAAATGATGCCTTGAAATCGAAGGATGCATTAAGGTGCACTAAATTAAGGAAAACATTTTATTTTTCTGTGAAGATTTCTTTTAAATACTTTGGAAGCATTCCGATATACCAACCAACTTTTAAATTTTTTTCCCCTTGTTATTTCTTCATTATCTCTTATACCACGGGTCTGTTGAATGCTTTATTCTGTGTGTTCTATGGGTGTTGATTATTTTTCTGTAAACCGCACACCTAACTTGTCAAATGTTTTAAAAATAGGCACCAGAGCCTCCGCTTTGCGTCGTGCCGCATTACCACCTTGGTGTGCATTATTTTCTTATAATTCAATGGCCCGTCGTCAATTATTCCTTACTTATTATACCTCATATGTGTTTACTTTTTTTTTTTTTTTCAGGTTGTTGATCTTGCCCTGTTGGTTAAACAAGATATGACTCCTAAAACAGGAGATCCTTTCCAGCGTGCCATATCTGCCACCTTCATCCAATACGGAAACTCTTCTACAGAGGTACACAAAACCCTTTAAAGCTTTTCTTTACCTGTGACTTATATTGCAATTATTCCAAGTTACATTGCTTCAAGTTGTTTCAAACCTGTTGGTATGTAGCTCAGAAGCGTAAGACATTGGTTTATTTAGCCAGTGTGGGATTGTTTGCTTTTAAAGTGTGATATACAGTACTTTACTTTAGTACACTATTAGTGCACGCTTATTTTGTAATCCACTGTTCCCATTACAACAAAACCTAAAAGTTAGAAATGGAGTGTTTTTATCACTGGTTTACTCTCGGCCAGCTGCTGATCTTCATGTTAGTTTGATCATCTTCATCATCATTTAAAAGGCTTTAATTGAGTATCTATTAGCTTCTCTGAATGCCTGTTTATCAGAAAAGAAAGTCTGATGAGACTTGTCTGCACTGCGGGTTTGACCTCATGCCAGGTTTGTGCAAAGTGGTTTTGGGCGGTGGGATCCGTTTTGGATGATGACCACAGAAACCTCCTCCCTCTCTCTCAGTCAGACTGGTCCAAGGCCACTGTGGGTCTGGATGCACACATGGTATTTTCCAGCCTGTATTCCAGTATTGTTGTTTTTACTCGTCTGAACCTTGGGGGTCGGTTTGTGTTCCCATGTGGTGAGAGTGACAGAATGACCCTGCAGACAGAGATTGTGTCTTAAAACTGCAGGTGATGTTTTGCGTAGATTTCTTAATGTTTTTTAGTTGTGACCTTAGATGCATCATCACCGCCATACTTAAGGTTATTTTTTTTTCAGTATAAAGCCAACTGTTGTTTAAAAACTAAAGTTGTGTGATGTCAGAAATGTTCATGGAGAAGGACGAGTACATTGTGATCTTCAGAAGTGTAGCGGGATTCTAACGTCATTTTTTAACAAAAGAAGACAAATGTATTGATTAAAAAAAGTTGTTGGTGTGATGAAGTCCATCTTGCAGGTTTCTGTATTTACATTCATGCATTTGGCAGATGCATTTATCCAAAGAGACTTACAGTGCCATATGTGTGTTCACTGTGGATTGACCCCATTATTATTTATTTAATATTTACGTTTATTTGTAAAGGGACATCCAATGCATGCATCATAGTGCTTGTAGCATGAGCTAATTTGAAAACTTGTCCCTAACGGCTTTTTTAACTATAAAAGGGACACAATAATCAAGAATAATTTAAAGGAAAGAAAAAAAGAAATTTTAATTAAACAAAAGGACAAGATTGTTGCTGAATTAACCATGATTTAGTAGCTTTTCCAAAATTTTACAGCCATCGGAAAAAAAAGGATGTTTTACAGAATGCAATTTTACAGTTTCCACTAGAAGCCGCTCTAGTGGATCTGCAATCTTTTAAAAATTGTACATGAAGGCAGTGGCGGCCGGTGAATTTTCTTATGAGGGGCGCAAATTCAAAATATGTGTTTGGAGTGTCGTGTGTTGCTCGTCATGTCAAAATACACTTGCCTAAAGGATTATTAGGAACACCATACTAATACTGTGTATTGGATGGGTACATGGTGGTCGTAAAGGGATGTACATGGTCAGAAACAATGCTCAGGTAGGCCATGGCATTTAAACATGCCAAAGTGTGCCAAGAAAACATCCCCCACACCATTACACCACCACCAGCAATCTGCACAGATCCATGTTCTCATTCTGTTTATGCCAAATTCTGACTCTACCATCTGAATGTCTCAACAGAAATCGAGACTCATCAGACCAGGCAACTGTCCAATTTTGTTGAGCTTGTGCAAATTGTAGCCTCTTTTTCCTATTTGTAGTGGAGATGAGTGGTACGTGAGGTTGTGCGTGTTGTGGCTTCACAAATGCTTTGCTGCATACATCGGTTGTAACGAGTGGTTACTTCAGTCAAAGTTGCTCTTATCTATCAGCTTGAATCAGTCGGCCCATTCTCCTCTGACCTCTAGCATCAACAAGGCATTTTCGCCCACAGGACTGCCGCATACTGGATGTTTTTCCCTTTTCACACCATTCTTTGTAAACTCTAGAAATGGTTGTGTGTAAAAATCCCAGTAACTGAGCAGATACTCAGTGAATACTAAGACCGGCCCGTCTGGCACCAACAACCATCCCACGTTCAAAATTGCTTAAATCACCTCTCTTTCCAATTCTGACATTCAGTTTGGAGTTCAGAAGATTGTCTTGACCAGGACCACACCCCTAAACGCTTTGAAGCAACTGCCGTGTGATTGGTTGATTAGATAATTGCATTAATGAGAAATTGAACAGGTGTTCCTAATAATCCTTTAAAAAGGATTAGAAAGGGTTTATGATAAAAGAGACCCTCACGTTCACAAAATACTCGCAAGACACTAACTTAACACTAAACTCTGATTACACATGAGTTTAAGCGAGTATCTGGCAAATGCGAGTGTCTCTTTTATCATAAACCCCTTCAAAGCATGCATAGGTTGAGATGACGCGCTGAACACATATTTTGAAATGACGAGTCACACACATGACAGGCTACATACATGTGACGAGCTTCGCATCGTGCGTCCTCGAAAAATAAGTCACCGGCCCCCGCTGCATAAAGGCTTAGGGGCAAGGCCATTTAAACATTTGAAGACACAGATTTATATCATGAAAGAAGACTAAATGATCAAAACTTAAAATCTTATATCTGCTTAAAATCTTACAATGGTCTTATTTTATGTGCTTTCTATCTAAAATTGTCAAAGCTCTAGTATAGAGACATTCAATCCATGACCTTGCACAGCCATTGCAATGAGGTCAAATTGTTTTGCATGGTGTTAAAGCCACAGCCTAGCGATTGGCATGCATATGATCATAATCAGTCAGTCCCAGACTTCATCCCTCTCATGTGAGATGTTATAGTCGAATAGTCAAATAGACTTTTGATATTTGAGCCTACCACCTTTCAGTCCCATCATATCTTTAACCACTTGGCCATAAACAATAGTGATATGTTTTTTTTAATCTCTCTTCAGGCTGGAGCCACCAAAAGAGAGACGGATTCTCCAGAGAACACCCCACCCTCCACCCCGAGCGTTCCTCTGACCGCAGGACATCAGAGTAAAATTCACTCCACAACACAGGGTAATGGAGGACTCACACAGGACGGCAGCAGTAAAGTTAAACAGAGGAAGAGGAAAAAGGTACAGTTTAAATATATTGACACGCATACTGTACATAAAATATTTTGGGATGTTATTGTGTAGCAGTTCTTAAACACACTATCGGTCACTAAAAGTGAGTGGTGTATATGAAATAGTCCCACCAACAAATGCATTATATAGACAACTTTAGTGTTATTCAAATACAAAGTCGGTCATGTTTGCAACACCTCTGGGCAGTTATTTCATGCATGCAAGAATCTACAGAATTAAACAGCATATTTCGGACCAACAATAAAAAAAAGATTTGCAGTTCAGAAATAAATCAATAATAATTGTATTTGTTTTAAACTCAAATCCTTTCACATGGTAAGTGTTTTAAGGCTCTAAAAATCTGTTTTATTTATTGTGTACAATTTCTGTAAAGTTTCTTTTGCTTTCCTTTGCTGAACTCTGAGAGTTTACGGTCAGATCTATGTTTGTCAAATTCACCCTTGCTGACAATTCATAAAACAACAAATAATAGAGAGCGCTTATATCTCCGTGGAGGTAAAGGGCTTGCCGAGCCTCCTCACCCCATTTCTAATCTGAAAAGTGAGCGTTTGTGTCCTCGCCAGGCTGCGTTTATGCATTAAACTGCAGGACACCCACCGTCTTTTTGATTTAGCAATAATCCGAGCTGTATTTTTCTCTCTTCTCCATTGCAGAGCTCACCGGCCTGTGGCGCAGAGTCTCAGAGCAATGCCATCCAACCCACCCACATCAGAGAAGCCATCAGGCGCTACAGCCACAAGATTGGCCCGCTCTCCCCCTTCTCAGTACGTAATAACAGAGCCGTAAAAGAGTTATATTTATAATCGCAGCACAGCCCCATTTTAAAGTGGTCAAGCCCTGAAGTATTGGAATTGTTTAGAGCAATTTGTGGTTAGTGTAATTTTCCTCATAAAAGTCACATAGATCTACTGGCGAATTAAATAAGCAGAATTTCTATCCTTTTTGGAAATACAAAGGAGATTTAATTTCGTTTTGTTTTCCGTAAGTTCTGTTTACAGCTGAGAAACGTCTACTTATTCTGCGCTCTTACGCATGCGACCCGACTGCGAGTTATAATTTTCCATCAGGCGCAGAGCTGTGGGTGTTTTAAGTGTTAGCTTGTGCTGGAGAAATGACTTTTGGAGGCTTTAAAACAGTCTCGCAGCCAATTTGGAGGGTTGTGCTATTGTGGTCAATCTGTAATTCACAGGTAATGAGCAATTTACCAATGACGGGCTACTTGATCGCTCCCAAGCCAGCGACCGCGAGAACTCTCGTCAGTATCGCTTCTGCGCGCCAGTTTTTTATTTTAAAGTTTGTTACTTTTCATTGATGTAATCCAGTTAGTGAATAGCAAACTAGTGAAGTTTTACTGCGGTACATCACTGTTTTATTTCCGTTTTAGGGAAGTAAACTGTGCCTGTTTGCAGTTTGGAGTTTCTTGCACCTTGTTTACTGCAGATGTTCAGTGCAAACAAGTCATTTTGTGGTCTTTATCGGCCTTCGCAAACCAAACCTGGTGAAAGGACCAGAATCGTATTATTTCCTGACTACTACGACAATTTTTTGTCTTGCACCAATCTGGATACGATTCTGGGTCAATGCGTACGAGTTTTGGGATTTTCCGTGGTGTAAACATGAGGCTAGCATGTTTAACTGTAGAAAACCAAGAATTGCGCAGGGACGCGGTGTGTTGTTTAATATATAAAACAGGTGTTATATGGTTTTCCAACCTACAGTATGACGAAGAGTGAAGACTTCCAGATGTACTCTGGTGCTACTCGTGTTAGTCTTTGATGAGTAAATCTCAGTTCCTCACTGGAATAATGAACTGAGTGACGACCTTCAAAACTGAGTTAGCATATAATTGCCGCAGTTTTATTGCGACTGGAGCCAGTTTAAACTTTGACCAATACGTAATTTTTAATCTGATCTTTTACCGCACGGTTTGCCTCCAAAGGTGCTCTTGTTCAGACTGTCAGATGTGTGTTACTGTAGGCTGCTGACAGACGCAAGACAAATTCTCATTAACTGTTAGCGTGTTTGGCGGTACGGCCACATACCGCGCTCTGCTGTAAACACGAGATGTAGCCGTAATAACATTTTAAATCCGTGCAACATTCTGATCACTCCCCCGGACTGACGCAAAGAGAAAAAGCCGATCTGGAAACATTTCGCTTTCACTCAAGTTTCACCGTTTTTGTAACCGTTGTGGATGTGTGGCATTATGTAATTTAAACGTCTGCCCCAGTGACTGCTGTTGGCGGCTTTATCGGCCTCAAATTACCGAAATCAAGTCATCGTGAGATTATTAACTTTGAAATCGAATTAGAAGAGTAACGCAAGACCCACAATCATTTTCGAGATGACTCGATTACACTCACGCACGGGGGCAACGCAATTACCTCCCCCGTCCGGCAGGACAGAAAGTCAACGGCCAGGCACAAATACAGTACTGTACGCTTTCATCCGATTCCTCGGATGTTTTAAAAGGATCATCTCATCAGATGGAGTTGTTTTGTGTTTGTAGCTGCCAGTTTTATAGATGCTTGGCAAAAACATCCTTTTCTTATGGTTCATTTGACCTGCTAATGTGAAGCTAAGAAAGACAAGTGAGTGTATTGTTGTGTGTTATACACAAAGAGTGCAAAGCATTATTGTAATATCTGCTGGGATTTGTTGTTAGTGCACAGATATGTGACGTTTTCATAGACTTGTGTTTGTTGAAAGCAACAAATGGCTAGAAGAAGTAAAAATCCTGACTGTGCGTTCATACCAGATGCGAATGAAGCAAATAAATTGTGCTTTTCACGCGTAGTTGTATGCTTAAACATTTCAAGTTAAATCTTGTCTTTTGCGCATGCAATTCATACGCAAATAAGCTCAATTTAGCTAGCTTATAGTCTCACTGTGTGTGTATGTATGTATATGTATGTGTATATATATATATATATATATATATATATATATATATATATATATATATATATATATATACTGTAGCTCAAATTGAGTAAAGAGTTGAGTTTTTTACAAATTATCAGATTGTCCGACCTCCTCACTCACTTTCTTCCAAGCAAGATCCTTTTTATTCCTGTTTTACAAAGTTGTGTTGTACATCTGGGTATAGGGCTGTCACGATTATGAAATTTGGCTGACGGTTCATTGTCTAATAAATTGTGACGATCATGACGATTAATTGTCTGTTTTATTGCTTTGACATTTAATTATTAGACATTTTTTGTTTGTTCATTAAATAATTTTCACACATTGTTGTGATTATTTAAATAAAATCTTTTGCAAGGTTTACCTTCCAGGAAATATTAATACACATAACACATATTTAAAAGTAATTATTTAATGAATATATCTTTCAAAAACTGAAACATAACATAAACACAATAAAGTGTCTGAAAAAACCTGAAAATAAAAAAATACATTCCTGCAGCTCCCCCTTGTGTTTTTTAGAGAGATTTGCAATCATCGTGGTGATCTAAAATCATCGCGATGAGGTCAAACAATCGCAATGAGACGTTTATTTAATCGTTTTGATAGCCCTATCCGGGTGTCCACATACAGCAACGATGATTTTGTCCTCCATTGTTTTTTTGTATTTCTGCCTCAGCTCGCTAAGTCGTGAATACATCACTACTAGAGCAAGCTCCTGATTGGCTAATGTGGTGCGAATATTCAGTCATTCACACAAATCACACCGCAGGATGTCTATCATGTCTTTGTATTGACTTTACATGTAAATCACTCACGCTTAACGTTTTTTTCGTGTCTGGTGTGAACGTACCATGAGATTTGAAAGCAAATCCGCATACAGTGTAATGAATCACATGGCATGCAAAACATGAAGTTTTCATGAGTATCTGTGCAAAAATCACACAGTGGTGCTGAGCTGGTTCCTAGGCTGTTGCTATGCAGTTGCTAAGGTGTGTTTTGGTATTTAGGTTTCAAACCGTGAAGGGCAGGTGAGTCTCCAAGGTGTAGTACTTTGGGTTAGCGGATTCCCAGGCAGCAGATGACTCTGGGCCGGATCCACCACGAAGTCAGCTGCTCCAGCCTGCTAAATGGGTTAGTTTTGGGGTTTGCTTTACACCCCTAAAAATTGCAATCTGAGGAAGCTAAATGAAATCATCTATATCCTTAGTAGATGTGTTTAAATTTCATTGGCCTTCTTGCATCTTTCGAAGTCGCTGTGACAGCAGTTTTTTGTCAGTCGCTTTTTGTGGTTTCCCCTTCTTTCACTACACGTAAGACTTTGCGCCAACGACAACAAACGGAGGGGTGATGCGTCTCCGCTCGTCTTGTTTATTGCTCCGTCGTCTCCATATCTGAGGACGGGACTTGTGCCGGGCTGCTGACATCCACAGACAGTGCTCTTGTCAATGCCTCATAAATACTGTGCTGTAAATGGCCCATTGGAGCAGGTTTTACATCCCTGAATACCAGTTCCGTTTCTAGTATTGGCATCGGATGCCGGTTCCTGCGCCGCGTGTCTACAGAGCCATTCAAACCTTCCCTAACAGTTACACATTTACAAGCAGAGACATTCTTCCCCGCGGTTTGAATAGCTTGTTATTACTCCATGAAATTGCCTCGGGGATGTCAGGAGAACGGTTGGACTGGCAGAATAGTACAGGAGCGGGTCAGTCGGACTTGGAAGAATGACATACGGTAGTCTTCCAAAGAGGCAATATTTTATCGAAATGATATTCAAACCTCCCAGTGCAGAAATGCAGCCTGAAGTACTGGCGCCATTCGAAGCAAAGCGTGATGTTTGTCTTTGAAATAAGTTTGTCAGAGCGAGAACGGGACTTCTAAATTCTGACCCTCGAACACAAAGGACTTTATTTGTTTTTATTTAGCGCCAAAAATGTTGGCAGCGGCGGCCTATCTTTTCTTATTTGTTGAGGCATCGATATGAAAACACTGCACCATTAGAGGCATGAAGTTGAGATTCTGGTGCCAGAAAACTCTTTGCTCTTTCTCTCGCTAGATTTATGGAGTGGTTTTTTTCCCCTCTTCTTCAGTATAATTTCTGTTGAGCTGCATCTGGAAGTATTTATTTCAGTGCCATGTAATCCATCTCGTGGCGCGGTAAACAGACCGGCTATTATTTTTGAATAAAGTCTCATCTTCAGGCTTGCGCGCTGCCTGCAGCCCTCCGCCTCTTTCAGATGCTCTTGATTTACAGGGGGTTTTTCCACAAGATGACCCCCAAATCCCACTTCACAGCGTGGTGGTGTACACTACGGCCCATTAAGTCGGAGTTTTGGGATGCACTTCCCCACTGGAGCTGTTCGGATCTGGCCGGGCTTCCACTCCCCAAATAACGGGGCTTCGCAGCACAAAAACAACTCTAATCCTTTACCCAGAAGTCTCAGAGGTGCTGCTTTACTCTAAATCATACTGCTGTTATCGTTTGTCAACTGCAGACTCGTGGGTTCGAGGAGAACAATTCGGATTGTAATAATGCTGTTTACATTAAAGCCACATTGGGTGCAGAGATAACCAGTGACACCACACATGTCTGCCATTTAAATAAAATTAAATTAAAAGATATAATAATAAAGAATGACAATATAAGATTGTCTACTGTACTTTACGTCCTGCACCATGGCTGTGCAACCCTGATTTGCAGACACAGTAGAGAGAGACACAAAAGACTGAAGTCTGAAGTTCATTATTGCATTAAAACCCACACTTAGCCTTGTCTGTTTTACTAAGCCCACTAGATTTCAGGTCACATGCATTTTCGGGAGGTTTTGACCCGGGACGGCTGTACACCGATACACTTGAACTCGCAGGCAGACTCGGAGCCTTGGCAGTCTGTCGGCGGGGAAATCCCAGTCATACGGCATCTTGCGTATCATAGCCTTGATCCAATTCAGCCGGCTCCAGGCGGACCGAACCTCCCAGCGTATCCTCATCCTCTTTTGTGAGGCGCCAGCACACACACATTCTCACATCTGTGTTATCCCGCTCATGAATATGCACAAGCAGGAGTTACGCATATAGCAACGTCTCATTACGGCCAGTGAAATGCACGCTCATGCTACCTCTATCTTGTCTTGATGTGGTGCTCAAAATGTATTTATTTAGATTTAAAATAATAGTTCACCACATTTACGTGGCCTCAACATTTCGAATATAGCATACAAGTTAGTATGGAAAAAGCGGTAGCGCTACGAATATAACGGTTTGATTTTCACAGGTAGTACTGTCTATATACAGTACTTTTATTTTGTAATAATACCATATATCCTATATATTTCTTACTTCTTTTAATTATATATGCCTGCACTACTGTAAAAACATAAACTGTAATTATGGTAATTTACGGTAAAGCTGCTGTCCTACAATGCAAAATTGTAAAAAAAAGTGCTGTGGAAATACAGGATGTTTGAATGAAACTTTTTTGCAAAATAGTATCGCTGTATAATCCAACCTGCCAATTATGTACTGTTCGTGTATTCTAGTGCTATTTTTTGTACTTGTATTGAATTTCTGCTAAACTTCCCTTTTGTGTTTTATTAAAGAATGCATGTCATGCTGGTTTGGATCGACATGATGCTGAGTAAATGATGACAGGATATTCATTTTAAAGTGACCTATCCCTGTTTTTCCCTCAGTCTTCAGGGTAAAGTTCTCGCTCGGGCTCGATCTTTGTTTTTCTTTGTCAGTATTTATGTTCTTTTTGTACCGGAGTGTTTAAATGTATTCTTGACCTCTTTGTCTAATGTGTATCTTGGCCTGCCAACTTTGCGTAAAAACGTCAGAAAAGGAACCGCTGGAGGTGTTCGGAGCAGAAAAATGCACACCACTCAACTTTATGAAGCGTGCGAAGGACTTTGTTTTGTTTATTGTTGCGCACGATGTTTCTGTCTTCGTCAAAGCGGCCGGGCATCGTAAAACAATGACAGTCGGGAGCATCTGCAAAACGGTCACGCACAAGACGACTCCCAACAAAGGCCATGCGTGGCGTATTGTTTACAACATTGGATAAACAATGCCTGATGGCGACCGTTTTATTGGGCATAAAAGTAGGAGGGAGACAGAATGATATTGTATCTAATGAGTTACATATGCGAGTTTCCCTCAGTGTAACACTGATAATCGGCGTGTCATCTCTCAGCGGAGAGGAGACGGTTTGTCTCTCACATTTACGCCGCTGCCCGAGACTCGACGGCCAATGTGAGGACACGACAGCGCTGATCAAAGATAAACCTCCTCTCACCGGGGGTCATCCATCTTTTTTGCCGCAATCCTGGCAGAAAAGAGAAGTGCAAACAGTTTCCTTCCTCACGCAAACAAGACGACCAAAGAAGCTTCTCTTTCATCTTGGCTCCGTTCTGGGGCACTCGAGAGTTTAGCTCTTATTCTAATTTGAATGCTAATTCGATCATGCCGAGTTAAATATTTCAATAAGCTATTGCTTTTTCTTGTACACATCTGTCAAATCCATACGGTTTTTCTTTTTTCCATTAAATACCAAAATCTCAATTTGTGCAAATAATTTATAGGATTTTAAACATGGTACTCCGGTTTATTGGAGTGCTTTTATGATGCTTTTTGAAGCACTACAGCTTTGGACATTATACAGAAAATGTGTTTTACAGAAGAGTCATTATTTATGTCATGGGTCATCCTGCAGTTTAGAGATTAGACTTTCAAATCTCTATAATGATGACAGAGTCGTCCATTCGTGATGAATTATTTCTTTTAACAACTATGACAGTAAGGTCACCACAACGATCCACTGTGAACCATCAAGCAATTATTGTGTAATTGTGCTGTAATCTTGTGCATACATTTTTTTAAAAATATTATGTAGACAGGATTTTCTTCTAGCTGGTTTGAGCAGGACATTAATTCACATCATGCTACCAATGCAAATTCAACAGCTTGCACAAATAACTTTCAACATGTGGCGTCTATTCATACCAGAAGTGAAGGACGCAAGCATGCATCCAGTAACGGCTTCCAGACCCCTGCCGGCCCTTCGTATCGTCCCATCCCAGATTTTCCGATCCATACGTTCTGGATTCTGGCAGAGCTCGTAATATATACGGGCAATAAAATCAGCACGGGTCAGTCGCTGGGCTACTGGAATGCATTTTGACTTCTGTACGAGACCTCTGAAACCACACGCGCTCTTCTTCCTCGTGCTGTCAGCGGGATGGGTTTCATCAGAGACACGTTTTTCCCCTGGCTGATGCTTCCTCTGCCTGTGTTGCAGATAAATTTGACCTCAAGTTTTTCTTGGACTCTGTCGATGTAGTTTAAGCCGGCAGGTCTGTGGAGGCCGGTCGTGGTCCGCCACCCACTGCCAAGGCCGGAGCCCTGCCTACCTAAAGACCTCCATGGTGTTGTTTCCATAAGGAAAGAGAGAAGGTCTTACTTAGCACTATTTAACTGCAAAATGGAGATTTATGAAAGATCGAGTGGTCGCTAAGGGTTTGCAGAGGTTGAATTTTTCATCCACAAGGCATCCGTTAAAATGTTTCTGTTATAAATGTAATGTAGTTTTACAAGAACAGAATGAGATCATGAGTAACATTAACTGTAGGATTAACAGGATTTTATTTGGAGTTTCTTTCGTCTTTCTGTCTGCAATGTCATTATTTTGCTAAAAAGCTCAAATGATAAACTTCTTTCCCTTGAAAAATGTACTGTAGGGCTGCAAAACGATTAATTGTGACTAATTGTTTGCCGAATAAAAGTTTTTGTTTACATCATATGTGTGTTTAATTTTTTATTATAGATAAATTCACTCACATGCATGTATAATTTTAAGAAACAAAATATATATATATTAAGTATTTTTAATTAAAAATTATATTTATATAAATTATATTTAAATATAAAAATTAGAGCTGGGAAAAGATTAATCGCGATTAATCGCATACAAAATAAAAGTGATTTTTTTTGCATAATATATATGTGTGTGTACTGTGTGTAATTATTGTGTATATTTAACCACACACACATACATATTTTCATGTCAGTTTTTTTTATTTATATCAATTTTTTAAATGTATATATAATATAGAATATATAAAAATATAAATAAATATATATACACATGTAAATGTTTCTCTAATACATACATGAATGTGTGTGTATTTATATGTACATAATAATTACACACAGCACACACTCATATATTATGCAAAAAAATCACTTTTATTTTGTAAGCGATTAATCGCGATTAATCTTTTCCCAGTCCTAATAAAACTTTATATTATGCACATGTAAATATTTCTAAAATATATACTTATACTTGGGTGTTAATGTATATATTCATAATTATTATATACATACACATCTATAATGTAAAAACGTTTATTCTGCAAACGATAAGTCGCGATTAATCGTTTTGCAGCCCTTGATAAATGCTTGTGTATGTTCGGTAGATCTTCAGTGTTGTTTACCGTCAACTTTTCAGTCTGATTCACAAGAGCAGACGTGTGTTTAAGACCAGGCTCAGATGATGACAGATAACAGGGGCAGAAAGGATCCAGGGTGAAATATTACTGAAACTACCCACATAATAAATAATGTACCAGTGTTATATATCCAGTTTTTTTTATCTAGCTTAACATTTTGATGTGTTAATCTGTATTAAATCTGTACAGTAGATTTATGTTATTCTGGTTTTACCGCTTCTCCACATACATTAGTGACCTGTACAACTGCTGTAAGATATCTTAACTATAAAACAGTTATCATAACGATCATATATTTAGTTTATTATTTACTGTACGGTATACTTTTGTAGTGGATGTTGAATGAATCTATAGATATAGTCATAGTTGTTCAGACCCTCAGAGAGGTAAAATAAAGTCAGTTTCAGGACATATATCAGAGGTAAATCTCTAACACTGCTCCGCAGCATACGGGATGTTGAATCTCTGTAGCGGTCTTTTCCGTTTACACAGTATAAATAATAAGCAGAAGGGAGGACGCTACAACAGTCTCATGTGCAGCAGTCAAAGTTAAAATATATTCCACACAGGAAGGAAATCTTCATTCAGATATATCTCAATTATATACATATATCAGGGCGGATTTCATGGCTATTTATTTTTCTGGATCTTTAGGGAACCCCTCTTGGTTAAATTCCTAGAGGATGTGTATTTTTATGTTGAAAAAGTGAGTATAGGTGGAAAAAATTCAGTATTCATTAAAGCCTCATTCATCCACACACAAATCTGTCAAACAGGAAAGAGATCCGATCAAAATACACCGATTTGAATCAATCGGGTTAAATAATTTGAGCTTGTCTTTTAAAATATACTGTATGTTTTATAGAGATGTTATATTCGGTTTCATGATTTATTTTATAGCTGTACAAACATTTTTATAATTAAATGTAGGCATGAAAGTTTTTAAAGTTTTTTTATGGTGTTCTGGGTCTTTTGGGGTGTTGCTAGTTGGTTAATACGAGTCCTGGAGTTTTGGGGGGTGTTGCTAGTTGGTTGCTATGGTGTTCTAGGTCTTTAAGAGCATTGCTAGTTGGTTGCTATGGTGTTCTGGGTATTTTCGGGTGCATGCTGAAAAAGTTTGACAACCACTGTTTTAGGGTGGTGCTAGTTGGTTAATATGGGTTCAGGGTTTTTTGGGGGCATTGCTAGTTGGTTGCTGTGCTGTTCTATGTCTTTCAGGGCATTGCTAGTTTGTTACTATGGGTTCTGTTTTTTTGGGGGGGCATAGCTAGTTGGTTGCTATGGTGTTCTTGGTCTTTTTGGGGTGTTTTGCTAGTTGGTTACTACGGTTTTTGTTTTGTTTTTTGGGGGGGCAGAGCCAGTTGGTTGCTATGATGTTCTGGGTCTTTTAGGGTGTTGCTAGTAGGTTACTCTGGTTTCTGTTTTTTGGGGGGGCATAGCTTGTTGGTTGCTATGGTGTTCTGGGTCTTTTAGGGTGTTGCTAGTAGGTTACTATGGTTTCTGGGTCTTTTAGGGTGTTGCTAGTAGGTTACTATGGTGTTCTGGGTCTTTTAGGGTGTTGCTAGTAGGTTACTATGGTTTCTATTTTTTTGGGGGGGCATAGCTAGTTGGTTGCTATTGTGTTCTGGGTCTTTTAGGGTGTTGCTAGTAGGTTACTATGGTTTCTGTTTTTTGGGGGGGGGCATAGCTTGTTGGTTGCTATGGTGTTCTGGGTCTTTTAGGGTGTTGCTAGTAGGTTACTATGGTGTTCTGGGTCTTTTAGGGTGTTGCTAGTAGGTTACTTTGGTTTCTGTTTTTTTGGGGGGGGGGCATAGCTTGTTGGTTGCTATGGTGTTCTGGGTCTTTAAGGGTGTTGCTAGTAGGTTACCATGGTTTCAGTTTTTTTTTGGGGGGGGGGGGCATAGCTTGTTGGTTGCTATGGTTTTCTGGGTCTTTATGGTGTTGCTACTTGGTTACTATGGGTTCTGGGTTTTTGGAGGGCATAGCTAGTTGGTTGCTATGGTGTTCTGGGTCTTTAAGGGAATTACTAGTTGGCTAATACAGGTTCTGGGTTTTTTGGGGTATTGCTTGTTGGTTTTTATGGTGTTTTGGGTCTTTTAGGGTGTTGGTAGATAATACAGATTTTTTTTTGGGTGGGCATAACTAGTTGGTTGCTAGGGTGTTCTGGGTTTATTAGGGCATTGCTATTTGGTTACTATTGGGTTCTGGGTGTTTTGGGGAATTGCTTGTTGGTTTTTATGGTGTTTTGGGTCTTTTAGGGTGTTGGTAGTGAATACAGATTCTTTTTTTGGGTGGGCATAGCTAGTTGGTTGCTAGGGTGTTCTGGGTTTATTAGGGCATTGATATTTGGTTACTATTGGGTTCTGGGTGTTTTAGGGCATTGCTAAGTGGTTGTTGGTCTATAGATAAGATTTAAATGTAATGTTTTATTGATAGTAAAATCATTTTGCTTATAGCTTGTATTAAAGTAGGCACAGATGCAAATGTAAAAAGCAGTCAGTGTATGATGTCAACAGACGTGATTGTCTTACTGTGTAACAGATACAGGTGTAAACTCAAAGTCTTACGGCCGGTTTCAGACTGTAGGATCGGATGTTCTTCTGGTCCTTGTTTGCTCTGATTAGAAATCTGGTTTGCAGTGTGCTGATCCTATAATTTGACTGGAATATAATGACCCACCGAAACAGAAGTCGCAAGCAAATCAAGACACAACCTTTGAGCTTTGATATACAGGAATCTCACTTTATAAGTTCCAGGTTGTCCGATGTGAAATGAGAGCGCTCCAACATCTAACTCTTTGCCTTATTTTCTGTTGTTTTTATCCGGTCAGTTCATGTTTCTTGGCCTGGATGCAGTTTAAGTCATCTGAATCAGACTCTCTGTAGTCTGGATTCTGTCTCCGTTTGTCTTATGTTCTGTTAAAATAGCAGACAAACTAAGAGTCATGATATGAATGCAAAAACATGATTTGGATCTCAAGAAGGATGCCATCAACAAGCATCTCCTTTGCTGATAATTTTACCCACAATGCTTTTGAAAATATTGTTATGCTTAAACTTATTGTGATGAATTTTCATGTTGTTTTTTTTCCAATCTGTGGTTAAATAATGATAATTGATGATGCTGGTGAGAGTCCATAAAGACTTAAAACACTTGTTATTTTAACATGTTAGCCGTGACCGTCTCGGCCTGGATTGTGGTTACCTGAGTGATTCACATTACTGCTGTTTCTACAAGACATTATCCAGTATATTAAGTAATTGTGTTTTGTTTTGGGTGACCACTTATTAGAGCCAAGAGCTTACCAATGAGAAACCACTCCTCACATTTATGACTTCTTTTTTGAGATAAGAAGAAAGCTTAAAATGATATAAAAGATAAATAATTTGACAACAAATCTGCCATTATCACAATCATTGTTTTGTGGTTTGGTTTTTTGTTTACTTGTTAACTTGTGTGTATTAATAGCATTTTATGTATAATACAGTAAATCTGGGTATTATTTCTTAATTCCATATTAAACATTTTGGACTATTTCATTGCCAAATATAAGAATGATATACAGTATTATTATATATATTTTCAGTGTCTTTTAAATATTACTCAAGCATGTTTTTGCAATAATCTTCCGAAATAAAATACAGTACTGTATAACAACTGGTTTGCAGTTATGTCAACCGTCACAATTACACCACTTTCAACAAATCTGCCTCCAGTTTCCCCAAACACATTTATAAACCACTTGTGAACCGCACTTGTTTTGTATCTGCATTTCTAATAGACCAGAATGGTGTCGCGTAACCCACAGAACCAGAAATCCTTCAATTCGACATTAAAGAAAAAAGCGTCACATTCC
Organism: Paramisgurnus dabryanus; assembly: GCF_030506205.2. Classification (NCBI taxonomy): domain Eukaryota; kingdom Metazoa; phylum Chordata; class Actinopteri; order Cypriniformes; family Cobitidae; genus Paramisgurnus; species Paramisgurnus dabryanus. Next base: position 8,482,606 of record NC_133353.1, read on the forward strand.
AGCCCATGTCGTCTGTGAAACCGGAAAACGAGAGCCGGCCTTCTGCCTCTGTGGACCTCCGGTGTTAATTCATAACAGATTTTCTCATCTCTGCTCTTCTCTGACAGAGTGCCTACCGCAGGAACGGGATGACGTTCCTGGCCTGCTGAACTTCTGTAGGAATACAACCGAGGTGGACCATAAACGGGAGATGCCCGTCTCATCTGAACCCTCCGGACAGCGTTTCTCTACCATAAGTCTGTCTGTTTACAGGTTCATTTAGACAGAAAACCCTGCCACATGTCTCCACGTTTGGGTGTAATTCATGTAAAAGCTAGTTTATTTGGCATGTTTATTTTTTATTACTTTACTTTGCTGGAGGTTTCAAATTAGTTTTGGTCGAATAATTTCACCTGTTTACATGATTGTGTGTACAGCCAATACCTGATGTTTCAAGACTTTTTTTGTCTTTTATGTAAAATGTTTAAACTTCCATTTGATACGTTCTTATTTGACGTTAAGATTAAAAATGTTTTACTTTTACGTTCTACTTGTTTGTAAATTGGTAGACAAAATAAAACATTTTATGTGCGTTAAGAATTATATTTTTAATGTCTTTTAATATGATACAGCAATTGGGTTTTCCCCAAACAGACATTCAGCCAAAGATTCTTAAAACAAAACAACCATTTCCTCTTTTCCATCACAAGGAATCTTTCTAAAACACAGTTTTTTTTTAGATATTAACAAATATGCAATATGAAATATGCAAATTTTTTCAAGATGTGAAATTTGTCTCTGGTGTCCCCAGAATGTGTATGTGAAGTTTTAGGTCCAAATACCCTATAGAACACCTATTATACCAGGCCAATATTTGGGGATGCTTTATAATGAACGTGCAGTAATGAATTATATAAAGATTTAAAATAGAAATTATGACCTAACTGTGGACAATTTGGACAGCTGTGGGCGGGGCCTATGAAAAGTGATGTCAGTTTGCTCAAAAAATGTCAACATCTTGTTCCATGAGACTGTTGAGGTTTTACGTGATTTAAAAAAAAAGGGACTTTTGTCATTACAGGGTGGTTGTATACACACACAGGGGATAACCAGCCTGTTCTCACTGTTAATACGATTTACTAATACGTAACTTTCAAAAACAAAAAACATACTTTTTTGTATGTTTAAATAGCTGCTAAAATGTAGACATATTTGTAACCTTTAATCGTAGCAATATTACATTTTTACAGCTACAAAACGTAAAACATTTACACATTTTTTCAAACCATAAAGATTGCTGTATAATTTCTCTTTAACCATTTGATTAATACTTTTACAACCATAACCGTACCCCAAAACTTAACCTAAACACAAACTCTTTTTATACAAAATGTTAAATATACGTGATGTATTTTTTTACGTCCTGGGTAATGAGAAGCCTTTTATAGGCCATCAATTAGGACTAAAGCAGCTGATATCAATTAATACTGATAGGGGGTAGGGTTTCTCTCTTAATATTGACAGATTTCAGGTGATCTCCTGGATTTCTATGCCATTTTGCAATTTGTTCTCATCATGTGTTCAATACTTCTTCCCTGTGTCATTTCACTTTATTTATTATGACTCAACTTGTATACTTAAATGTTCTGATTTCTTTGAATTAATTCAATATTTGGCTTGATATCTGGTGGAAATTTTGTGTCAATAGCCCACTTAGAAATCCCCTTATTGATAAAAATGCTGATGTGTCAAATACTTATTTTCCCCGCTGTAAATGTGAAGGAAAATGTTAATCCAGCTTCTCTCTGTGAAGGTGCACATTTCAAAAGTACATCGACTGAAAGACCGCAATCAATAATTAACATATTAGTCACATCAATATGTCGATATCATACGTTTCAGTGTGTTTTAAAACTTAAGTAAATGTACACTTTATGAAAAATTAAAAACACACTTATTCTCGTGAGATCTTCAAACAACATATAAAAGTGAATTTCTCATATTAGGTGACCTTTAAAGGTTCTGTATTTCTTTATTTTTTCTTTATTTAAAAAAAGGATATCAGATAAGCATAGAAAAAAACACACTAATCTGAGCTCTGGACTCTTGGACTTGCTGGGGAGAACCTCCATAACATCAAAAGCCGCACAAGTGTACGCAGCGCTTTATTTCATTTTCCACAACTTCCTCACATTAGACACATTGACTGTGAGGTTTACCATGCACAGGTATCAAATAAACACCAGTAATATTGTTTCCACAACATACACATCTGCTAAAGTGTATTTTCAAGCACGTGTGCCTCACGTTTCCCCCTATGGGTCTGAATGAACAGATTAAGGTCACGTGGGTTTTATGGGCGCAGGTTAAGAGATCGACAGCGATGAGCTGGACCAGATACAACCTGTGATAGTGTTAAGAGTTTGAACAGAGTCGAGCGGCCCACATATTGTGTTGTGTTTGATGCCGATGCCCTCTGGGGGTTTGCAGCTGTCATGCGCAATGGCTCAGCTATTCCCAAAATGAAAATTGCTTTTACTTTAAAAACTAAAGATGTATAAATTAAATGGATAATATATGGCATGATTACACTGAGACCAGGTGTGAACGTTTCTAACGTGAGGTAATCTGCTATTATTTGATCAATGCGCTAAAAATGGACACGAGCGGATGATACTGATGTGCTGTGACGTGTCTTTAATGTGTCCATGTTTCTGTCAGCAGATAATAAACAGCTGACAGTAAAATCCTCACAGTATGTTAACGTGTTGATCCTTATGAAAGGCCAGAAGATGGAAGGAGATTTATGGGAAGTGAAACGATCTAGCAGGTGGCTTTTGGTTTCTTTTTATCTGGTTTATACCTCTGGTTACTGCGTTAGTTTTGGGTTTGCTTCTACATCAGGCACTTCTTTACAGTTTACATTTATTATAATAAACTTTTTTATCTGTTTTAGCACCTTCATACAAACAGACTTTAATAACTTCATGCATGTTTGACACTGCAGCTGTGGTGCTCATATGGGCGATAAGAGTTCAAATTCAGCTCACAGCAACCTCTCCACTTTTGTCCAGAGAGAAAGATTCGAAGTGAATCTGTGCATGTGAAATGTGACTGCAGTTCAATGGCATTACATCCACACATGGCCCGTCCTTTATGAGCATCATCCGGGAGTGAAATCCCAGCGGTCCACTGTCACAGCCTCCTGCATTCACGGGCGAGATGCAGGTCATGTCTGCCCATCACTGCTTTGAGTAATGGCTCACTATTGAAGACAGGACACATGCATCTGTTATCTGTAAAATCCATGTGCTTCTCTCTGATTTATATTCCAGTTTAATGCTAAAGTAATACAGTAGCACAGCTAAGGGCCATGAGCCCACGTTTCTCTATTCCTGGACTGAGCTTTATCCAAAAAGTAAATGCAATGTTAGGATTCTGAATGTGTTTGAGTGTTTATTTGATTTGGCTTTTCGGTCAATATCAAGAAAAGATGAAAATGTGTTGTTTCCTGCATTGATCTGAAGGGATTTTGGAAGTGTGGTCACTTGTAAAGTTTGTTTTGAAAGCAGTCCCATGAGTAAGAGAAGGCCGTAAGGTGCCGGTCTCAGTCGTGCATCACCGCTTATCTGACTTTTCATGAATTATGCTGAGTTCTTGAGCATCATTGAATGTTTGTATCTATTGTAATAGTTGCATATACGTCTCTTGATTGTCCTCAATGTGAAAAGATGAATCTTAACATCATACAGTCACTGGTGAAAATATTTTTCTGAAGAACAGGGAACAGTTTAATGGCTCAGGACAAACAAAAAACTTATAAACAACTAACACAAAACTGTCAATTGATTTTCCAGGTAACATCGTGCAGTATAAAGAATCAGGTGTATGTAAACTTTTTGTGTTGTCAAGGTCACAGATCCATCTATAAATAACTATTTAGATGTGAAACAACTTTAAATGTGTAACTATTACAGGTAACAGATTTCTGTTGTGTTCAGCCAAACATCTATAATTCAAAATTAATCCACAATTAAATGTAAAACATATGTATATATATAATTATTTTCCTATGACTTAAACGTGTACTGAATTCATAGGATGTGTTACTCTGATTAATGTGCATTATCATATAACATGGCCGCTGGAGAAATCTGAACTGTGATGTTTTTTCACATGCTGTCTGTGGCGTGCGAAGCGTTAAGTAAACGTTGAAAAATGACCTCTGAGAGTCTCGCTGCATGTGTCTGTGCACACACCGGTAAAGCTTTGAGACTGCAGTCGTGGATCTTTCTTCAGTTTACAGTCAATGAACTCAACGCAGTGACAGCGGTCGTGTGTGTTAATGAAAACTGACAGACCAAACAGACAAAACTCTTCCAGTAGAGCTGAGAAAACAGAAAGAGATGGAAATGAGACTACAGCTGGATGATATAATACATACATCTCCTGTTCAACTGAAAACTAAAGGATTTTTTATTATGCCTAAAAAATTGGAAATTTGTGATCATTTTTGCATTACGCTTGTATATTATAGAGAAAAAATAACAATTCGAGAGTTCTAAAATGTAATAAAGACTTTATTCTCACCACTTTAAAACACTTCAATTGTGATTTACTTTTTATGACACAGAAAGAGTAATATTGCGAATATTTTGCCAGTTTTAGCTTCATTGCCATTGACGTGAAATGCATTCTGGAAAACTTGGCAGTCAAAAGTCACCTCCTGATGCATCCCCGAATAAAAAGGGTGAACTTGGCTGGATGCGAACTGGGCTGCGACTGATGACGTTTTACAAGTCTACAAGAACGCATAATGAGAAACGGCCCTTGTTTATTCTTGGCTTAAGGTGGTCGCACACCGGATGAGAAACGTCATGCCTTGAATCTAAAAACGGAACATATTTTTTCTATGAAAGTACGCACACCAGCGGTGTCAGTCGACTCTGGATGCTGCTCAAATCCCTGTAGCGCCATTCACATAGTGTAACATTAAATAATATCATATTTGTCCCAAATCGTTATGATTAACATTGGCTGCTAACGTATATTTTGCATCTTGAAGTAAACGCTATCTGACTAAGCGGTGTGCAACCCCCTTTAAAGGAATCATCTGACGTTGCAAAAAATGACGCTATTTTTTGTAATGCATTGCTCCATGACATTGCGACTGGCGGCAACTACACTATACAGCAAGAATAAAAGTTACACCTTCTTTCTTCGCATATACATTGTTGTGCAAATCCTCCCACACAGTGATTTAGATATGTGGAGGACTGTTTGAATAAGGCATTTTAGGAAGGCCTTCACAGAAAAAAAGTCTTTACAACTTTACAGATCTTCTATATGCACGAACACCTTGAAACACTCTAAAGACAAAGGAAAAATGAAATTGTATCATATGACCCCTTTAATAAATCATCATTCCTTATTACTCAGCTTAGATACAGTGGTGTCATGTGGGGCTCATCATGTCAAAATGTGTGTCAATGCAACATGGGAACCTATGTGCATCGCATGTCATGTCAAAATATGTGCCTGCTGCATACGCATTGAAGGGGTTCATGGTACAAGAGACACTCATGTATCGCAAGACTCTAACTTAACACTAAACTCTGATTACACGAGATTAAGAAAGTATCTAGCCAACGTGAGCATCTCTTTTATCATAAACCCTTACGAAGCCTTTTGCATTCATGCCTCCTTGGAGAAAAAGTCACGAGCCACCACTGCTAATGTATCCTTTGAATTATCTCCTGTTTCACAAAAGAATCATACAAAAGAGTGACAACATTTTTATTTTTTGTTGCAGTATTTTTCCAATATTGGTTTAATTTTCCTTTAATTGTCAAAGACATCTGATCTACGGTACATGATTTATATTATTAAATAGCTGTTTACTATTAGCTTACAATAATGATTAGTAATAATAATCAGCTTTTGATTTATTAACACGCAGATGATATTTTGAAATGATCAATGCGTTTAACAGCCAGTAAATGGCTGAAAATGTTTTAACAGTGTGTCAGATAATGCGCCATTTCCTCTATATCCATGTTATTGTCTGCAGTTTTATTCCTCTGGTCTCGATTATGGTCATGATAATTGATTCCTGGCATACCGAGTCTTGAATTGCTTATCGGTTTGATTTCATCTGGAAGGATTTGTGCAGTAAATCACTGACAGAATTTGAGCTTCATCTCTCATATATTAAACAAGCTCTGATTGGCTGCTGTGTTATAATTATATTCAACTATTTTCTAATAGCATTTTTCTCGTGCCATGAATATCCGCTGTATTCAGAACTGCTGTTGGTCTTTTGTAAAGCCGCTCTGTGTCCATGTTGTCATACAGACAGCGATGCCTATAAAATTGGAGACAGTGATTTTTTTGGGAGCGCTGGTGCTCATCAAAAGCCCTGTGTGTCTCTGTTTAGAACAGGAAGGGCTCGTGATTACAGCGATTGGGCGTGTGATTTATTGAATGTAATGTGAAATGAAGAATGGTTTGTGTCTTACGGCAAACATATTTCACTTTAGTATTTCCACATGAAATCTTGAACTGGCATCAGCACGACTCCAGTATGAGACAGTAGACAGTGTAATTATTGTTTGGAAATAAAGAAGAATGCAGAATGCATCTCTATCTCTCAATCATATAGGCATGTAGAGCAACATTTTATTCTTCCATATCTCTCTCTTTCTGTCTCTCTCACTCTCTCACGTGATAGATCAGATAGATACGTAGATAGTTGGATGGATGGATAGATGGATATATAGATAGGAAGATAGGAAGATTTCACTTTATTTATTATGACTCAACTTGTATACTTCAATGTTCTGATTTCTTTGTATGAATTTAATATTTGGCTTGATATCTGGTGGAAATTTTGTGTGAATAGCCCACTTAGAAATCCCCTTACTCATAAAAATGTTGATGTGTCAAATACTTATTTTCCCCGCTTTAGATAGATATAGATATTCACACAAAAGTATTAAACTTAAAAAATTAAACTTAATTCAAAGTCACTTTATTTTCATATTATTTTCAGGAAACAAGATTTAATAAATATAACTTGATTTAAGTATTTTAGATATTTATACTGGATAAAAAGACAAACTGCTAAGACATTTATTTTTGCAACAAAAATGTATTTTTATAGTACTTTTATAATACTTTTTTTAAATGCAACATTTTTGTCAAATCAACATATTTTATGCGTCTTTAACTTAAAAAATGTAATTTAGTTTTTATTAGTTATGTCAACTTTAGGTCAAAACCTAAAATAGTATGTTCAGTTGAATTGCAAAAAAAGTCGTTTTAACTTCATGCATAAAGAAATTTTACTTTAATTCTTCAGATTCACTCATGTCAAATAAGGAAGGAATGACCAAGTAAATTGTGGTGTGTTGGTAAGGTACAAATGATGTTTAAATTTTGTGCTTTTTTAAAATTGTTTTGTTCAGTGCACTTGCCATCATAAATGGGTGTTAATATTTCCTTAGTTAATCTCCTAACGTAATAAGAGCATAGCTTTAATTTTGCATTTTAATATTTATTTCATCTGAAAGGTGGGGATGTGATTTTGGCCCAGTGTTGTGTTTTGGCCAGTCTTCAGGATAGCTAGTAAATAATTACAGATATTTTAGCCCGTAGTCATACATGTAGGTTATCATTTCCAGGTGAAGATTGTGAGTTGCTTTTCACATGCCTGATATCACACAAAAGTAGACTTACTAAAGTTTTAGTGGGGTCAAAGCTTTGTGCAAAGTAAACCCAAATGAATGTGTCCCAAATAATGGAATAAGAACGATGTTTGGTCACCAAAGATCCTTTCAGTCAAGGTCAACCATTTCTTTCTTATCTTTTTATAGTGTGGCGACCCTTCATTCACCACCAAGTACCTTGTGTTTAACAGAAATGTTATAGAATGCAACAATTAACCTTTTAGGAACCTTTATTTAAAGGTTATTGGATGTGTACAGCATTCTTACTGCTTTGTGTTCGTCTGCTTGGATCTCATTTTGGATGTTCTCCATATGGGCCCCAATAATGAACAGAAGCTGTTCCAGACTTTATTAGGGTCCGTTGAAGTCTCACCATGACGAGTTTCATTTGTTTCAATGTTCTGCAGACGACATGGCTCCCGTTCACCTCCACGTCACCCGGTACCGCAGCCTGCCAGATACCCGGCACACGTTTTCATTCTCATTAGAAATTTGTTTTATGAACTTCTGTCGAATGGCACGCTTTGCGAATTCTGTCTCTAAATGTTAAAGTGGACAAAAGTTGGGAAAGAAATGAGAAACATTGTCTCCAGTTGCGTCTGGGCCTTTGAATTGGGAGCGTCACCCGCCATGATGTCATCTTAATCATCTGGGCTACAGGACACGCAGTCTTGATCCAAAGTTAGTGCTCTTTCTCAAAGCAAAGTGAGCGATGTAATTTTCTTCAACATTGCCGTTTGATGTCGCTGAGGTCATAATTACGGCTGGTGTCATAATTAATGTCGTTCTCTCGCAGTCTGAAACACAGAGCGGATTCATAAATCACGGGCGAGATATTGACTAATATTGAGTCTCAGAGGAGGTCAAACAGACACATGGGGAAAGTTGTGAAGGTTTTAATTATGAGCCCATAAAATGTGTAACTTCTTGAGAAGGGGCTTTTCCTTCTCTCACTGTCTGGTTCTGCACAATCGCTCATGCCCGTTTCTTCTCTGTGTGGGTGCGAGTTTCCCATAAGTGACTCACTGAATGAACGAGAACATCGGGAGCTTCACACATCTGTGTCGAAATCAGCCAGCTTGTGTGATCGGCAGATTTTGGCTGTAAGCAAGAAGAGAGATCTCCTGAGCAGGTGTCAGGATTTTCACATGTTGTGTTTACAATCAGCCCATCACTGTCTGTCAGATCAGGTGCATCTCACTGTCACATATCAAACCCAAATAAACAGAAGCAGGACTGTTTGCTTCTCAGAATCTTCATTCTCACTGCGCAAGCATTGCCATCATGACGTTCCCACAAGCAAATTGTGTTCGTTTTCGAGTTCAGGTTGAGTACTGTGATGAAAGAGCTTCAACAGTTTGAAGAGAGACACTTAAAGTCTAGATGTTGTTGATGTTTAAGCTACCTAAGAAACCACATCCGGTTTATTCAAAACAATCTCATGTTGTATTTGTTTACGTATTTTACAAGGTGGCTAATTCTGTTCATTCGTAGGACCACATTTGTACGTTTTTGTATAGCCCTTTTCACACCTGATCTCACAAAAATCCGTGTTATAGTCACGGAAAATGTGATCACTTAATCCGTGTCCAAGTCACAGAATTCATATTTTTCCATGTCGGGAGCACAGAAGTCTTTTCTGTGTCACTCCCACAGATTTCTTGTGTCATTTTATGTCTTGTTTTCTCATTGTTTTTTTCCTATTTTCTTATCATTGTCGCTTGGGGTTGGGATCATTTCTGTCAAATTTTTAGACCTACCCAAACCCCAACTCTAACCCCAACTCCAGGCGAGAATAGTTCTTGAAAGCGGAAGAAAAAACATGTAGAAACCAATACATAAAAGTACATCCTAACCCAAACCCCGAATCTAACCCCAACCCAAGCGACAATGATTTAAAAATAGGAAAAACAATGAGAAGACAATACATAAAATCACACGAGAAATCCGTGGGAGTGAACCGGAAAAGACATCTGTGCTCCCAGCACAGAAAAAAAGCTGAATTCGGCACGGATAAAGTGACCAAATTTTCTGTGACTATAACACGGATTTCCATGAGATCATGTTGCAAATTACGGAAAATACATTACAAATGGTTCTGAGATTTGTCCGCGATCGTTTGATTTTTGGTTCATTCTCACTCTCAATGATTTTCTGGAATCTCTACTTGCATTCACAAACAGATAGCGTAAAGACCGAGGGGCAACTTCCGATATCTCTGATGGAGGCAATACGGAAGTGACTTAAACCACAATTCATCGACTGGCCTCTAGAGTCTGGCTCCAAAAGGGAGTCAAATGCTCAACTTTACAGTAAAAAATATGTATTTACAGCCTGGTACAAAAAGTGTTTTTGGTCTATAAACCTAAATTTTGTGAGTGGGCGAATTTTTATAACTCATTTGTTTAAATTATATTAAGCCTTAAAGTTCTGCATAATCAAGGGGACTTGAGTAACGGGTGAACTGTCATTGCTGTCACTACAGTCGAGCTAGGTGGGTGTGGTTTCAGCATCCAGTCACCAGTCCCGCCTCTTTACCTATTTTTGGTTTTCCGCAAGTGATGCACGGCCAAGATGGCGACAGCAGGCACTGCCTACTATTTGCTTTAAAAAAAAGCTCTTTCTGTAATCCTGGTGAATGATCTTAGGATCAGCATGGATAGTTATGAGCTGCCTGATGTCAGTCCAGTTTTCCGACATTTCTCATCGTGAATGTTGATCTGCGTCTAAATCCTGGTATCAAAGAGCTGAACCATAACTTCTTGTTGCGATGACATGCGTGTCCTCACTACGACACGGCCCTTACAACATTGTCTCTGCATCTTGTTCACACATGCTTTCCGGTGATGTTATGGCAATGTTACTAGGTCCTCTTTACGGTAGTGATCCCTGAACATTTACGGGACGTGTTTGTGTTCACACATATAGCTCACTGCCAATTTTACGGAAATGTTTGGGGACCAAAGTGCTTTGTGAATGGGGTATAAAATTCACTTTAGCCCTGTGACTTTAGGGTTAGGGGTGGGGTTTCATCATTTTTTCTATAATAAAAATCATACGAATTTGGCAATTTCTAAAATATGTTACATTTTTTTGTGAGAAGAGGCTGAGTTTATTACATTTTACACTACGTCATTTATTCATTTACAAACGAGAGGGCTTTAAACATTTTGTCCAAGAAGCAAACAATTAACCCTTACAAAAATGATTTTTTAGTGTATTGATTACTATTAGCTAAACCATGGTTTTACTACAGTAATCATAGTTTAAATATAGTTTTTGAAATGGTTGTCAAAACCATGGTTATTTTGTGGAAACCATGGTTTTACTACAATAACCATGGCGTTGTGGCTTTAACTGCAGTAAAACCATAGTTAATTTATTTCCATAAGGGAAGTGTAGTTTAAAAAAACTAGGAATAAAGTTGCCGCTAAAAGAAAAGATGAAAAACATGGTGTTTTAAAACAAAGTATTTAAAAAGTTTTATGGCACAGAGATTCTGAGAAAGGTTTGGAAACTGCATTGGCCGAGTGCTCACATATACTGTATGTGTTTGCATACCTGTGTTGAATGTCTCAGGCCTTGTAGTAGAGAGATAAACTATAAAGAAATCTCTCCTGGGATTCTTCATCCTGAGCCAAAACGCAGCAGGCCGGCGGGTCACGTGAGTCGTCTAATAAACATGTCCGGCACTCACAGATGAGAACAAGCTTTTAAAATACTTTCTCTTGATGTGACTGATAGTGAAGCGAATTACACAGAAGTTATTGAATAAAGCCGTCTTTCACAAACCTCGCTTTGATAAGAATCTCAGAGCTGAACCGAATGTGGAGATATAAACACTATGAACAGACCAGCCGGGAGTCTGCGCTCCCCCAGTGCATGCTGGGAAATATCAACATGGGCATCTGAGAACGGGCGAAGATCTTTAATGTACATACTGACAAAATACTAAAACAACTCTTTAGTTTTTTAATACAATGGCTGTGTAACGGAAAGCGTTCGTGTTTTGATAATCTGTCAGAGGAATATTTTCTGTTTAATATTTGGGTTGTAATAAGACTCCACATATATAAATCACTTCTGATGATTTGATAACTTATGATTACCATGTAACCGAATTCAAGTGAACTCAAGGTTCATATGATGTTTGCATTTCATGCATTATTCAAAAAACTGACAATTGCTTATCATTATACTCCTGAACGACTGGATGTTGTGTGCTAATGCAATATACTTAATAAACCCTAACCCCTTACTATAAAAAAATGAACAATCCTCGAATCACATGGCTGGTAGAGGAGAGATATGCTGTTACTTTTCTAAGTGATGAGGCTTGAAAACCTATAGGATGGACCTGAACCATATCTAAAGACCAGAACATCACAGACACTTGAGAATATTTGACTCGGACCAATTTGCATCAAAGTCATTTTAAGGAAGTCACGTCACTCCACCACCATATTTGCAACGCCTCCAGGTTTTGTTAAAAACAAGACAAACAGCACATGTCGATTCTGATCGTTGCGATCTCCCCATTCATATCAATACCAGTGACGCATTTTGTTAATATTAAATATTTTTGTTTGAATCTTCATAGCGACACTCTGGCAACCTGTTTTAGCAATTATGGAGTCTAGCCTACCAATGCGTTTTCATTCAAACACGTGAAGTTGTGAACCAGCTGAAACTGAAAAAAAGGAGATCAGTGAGTAAATAAAGTGCTACCGTAGTTGCATCACACATTTGGAAAAGCGAGGCGCTAGAGAGCACTATTCATTTGAATGCAAAATACAATTTCACCACTAGATGGGGGTAAATCCTACTTATTGTCCCTTTAAGCATTGAAACATAAAGTAATAGCGTGCCAGAGTTTATTACAAACCTGAAAAAATTGAGACATTTACGCTCCTAACCAAAATATTGGTGAACAGAAAGCTTATCCCATGTTTAACTGGACTTTAAAAAGCTTTTGGAAACCAACAGAGCAATGGCTCAATACTGATGTAGTTTTATGAATCACTAAAAAATATGCAAACATGTGTACACGGCTAATGAACAGTGAGATCAAACATATAATGATACTGTGGTGTTTTGGCACTAAGGAACAGACCCTCGAGGTGGCCGGTAGTATGAAAGCGTGTGGAGCACTGACTATATTTTTTCATCCACGGCCTGACTAATTATATGAAAATAACAGCCAAAATGAAACAGCAAAGCTTTTCTGCAGAAAGGAAGATTTTTTGCTTAGCTTGGCATTTGAAAGAGCTTCTCGATATTTGACACCTCTGCAAAGTAGTTTGCCAAACTGAACCATAGCTGCGTCCAACAGCCCTCAGCACAAATAAAGCTCACAGCACCTGGGTGTCTTCATGCTTGACAAGAAACAGATCCAGTCTCTTTAAACAGGTGGTCCCGGGGTAAACCGTGTGTAAAGTGTAGATGAATCAGTCACTGAACACCCTTAGTATGTTACATACATGCAGTTTAAAACACATGATGTGAACATTGAGGTCAAATGATGTTTGCAATGATGGTTTCATTGGTTTTTAATAAACGCTAGTACAAGAATTAAGAAAAGTAATCTATTATTAGCCTCATAACACTTTTGATTGCTAGTTTCTCTATTTAAATCATTTATTGACACATTCCTTGGCATATAATGTATTTTCTTCATGTTTTTCATCTTCATATGGGATGGTCCTGTTGTTTAACACATGAAAGGCAAACACAACAGGCCGTCTGAATTATCCTGTAGAAGTGTTTCTGATTAAACATTGCTATGAAAATCGAATTACTCAGCTGTTGATGTTTTAAACGATTTGCACATAAAGTTAACATTAACATGAATCAGAGCACAAATTGATGTGAATCATTCTCCTCTGAACCAGCAGGAGTTTCGGCTCAGATGAAGGACATCTCTGAATGTTCAACATTTGATTGAAGTTCCTTTCTATCCTTTTATGACACAACGTCCTTTCATCTCAACACTGTTGCTCATAAACAGAAAATAACCTAGTTTATTTTGAATCAAAAATGGTTGCTAGCTCTCACTAGGAAGGTACCCTTTTCAAAAAGTACACCTTTGCACCCAAAGAGTTCATATTAAAGAGCACCTATTTCATTGCTAAAAAACAATGGGTCACAATTTATTTTACGGCGTCACTGTTACAGTGTAATTATACATTTAAGTACTAAGTAATAATCTTTAACAACATGTACTTACTATAGGGTTTGGCTTAGGGTTTGTTGCATGTAACTATGCATAATAAACTGTTATTACTATAATAATTACATGTAAGACAACGTAAAATACAGTAAAGTGTTACCAAACAATGTTATTTTGTGTATTTGTTGTATCACAATGTGTTTGCATGGTTTAAATAAAACACGTTATTTTCCACATACCGTACATTTTTGTAGCTCCAGATTTCGCTTTCTTCCTGAAACGCACGGATTTGAAAAGCTCTGTGTCCCTGATTGGGCAGCACATCGGTACGTTGTGATTGGTCTGAATACCTCTGACGTCAGCAGGAAATGTGACGCTTCTTACCATGTTTGAAAGATTCGCTCGCAATGCTAACAGGAGTAAACTTACAGGCTGTGAGTCTGAAGCTGGAGGAATTATGATCATGTCGGTCTTTACTGCATCACCAATTCCAGGAAGTAAACTGTCGCCTACCATTTGTTGTAGTCCAAGAAAAGAGATTTACGTTGGAGACGATACACACTTACCAGTGATGCACGGGTCGATCCAAAATGAGCCGGTGCCTGCTTTCACTTCACCTGCGGTTAGGAGTCATCCAAAAAGAATTTTTATGATATTCAGGTTGTTTCAAATAAAGATAGCAATTAACTACTTTTAAAAAATGTGGGCCAGGAAGCGACTTGGGTACAAAATTCGGGTGCGGGTTGTTTATACATTGACCCGCGCATCACTTACACTTACACACCAAAAGAAATTTAAAAACTTGAATTGGGCAAAAGTTGCTCTATAATACCTCGAAGTAGACGGCAGCTAACCACAGGGCCGGATCCGCACCAAACTCCGCAGCTCCGGTGCGGATCCAGCCTGGAGTCATCTGCTGTCTGGGTGCTACCTAATGTATGCATAACCTATCTGTACCCTAATGGTACACATTATGACCTTTTTAAAGGGTACTGCCATTTTTGTCCAACATGATGCTATGAATGGTGGTTGCTATGGTGTTTTGGGGGTTGCTAAGTGGATACTTGCGCTTATTATAGTTGTGCATAGGTCCAGCGGTGTAGCCTCGATGCCGTATAGGTTTTCATCCTTCTGCGTCGACGTGCAATTACACATGCAGACCGCTAGTTCCACGCGTGTAACCAACCCATAACGAAGAAAAAGTAGCAGCTTGTTGTGTATGATTTGAGAAGACCAGCTGTGATGGAGGTCAATAGATAGAAACTTTTGTTGCAGTTTGAGTTAAATCACTACTCAACTTGGCCCATCTTTGTTCTTACCATCGCAAGCGGAAATGCCTATGACACAGATTTTTTTATCTGACGCAAGAAGTTCTAGTGGACAAATCACAGCGCTTGCGGTCCGCGTAGAACGGACACATTGTTAAAATTTTGGCGAGGTGCGGGCCACAGGCCCACCACAAGTCTGTATGATATTCGTCTTTATGGCTATATAGACTACATGCACTAAAGTTTGATGTTGTTTGGGTTCGTTGCAGTTTCTAACCTTACCATGTTATTTAAAGGTTTGAGACGAATCATTTAAATCAGCCGTGGACAGCGTTCCTTTTGGTAGGGCATTGTGCTACCGGCACAAAGGCTGAGGATTAAATTCCCATGGGGACACACATACTGTACAATGTTTACATTGAATGCATTGAAAGTTGCTTTGCATAAAAGCATTTGCCTAATGTACTGTCAGAAAAAAAGGTCTCTAGCTGACAATGGGGCGGTACCTTTTTGGTAGGTACACATTTGCACCTATAGAGATATATAATTATAATGTGTACATATCTGAAGCTAAATGGTAGATATTTGGATCTTTTTAAAGTGACAGCTTGCGACAATTTTTCTGACAGTGTGCATAATGTAAATGAAATGTAATGAAGTCTATATTTTCAGCTGTAATTTCCTGGGCCTTAAAATAGTTCATGAGACAGACTTGCATTTATCTCTCGGTCCCTCCGGCTGTTTTAATGACAGACTCTTGTTTTCACTGGCTGCAGTACGGCGATGGTTAAACTCAGACATTTCAATGCTCTTTAGATCAGATCTTTATGAAGCTAAACTAATACTCCACCCCATCCATTTACATCAAAATCTCTCAGCGCGTTTCGACTGTCTCGGCTGAAAGAGAAGTTTGTGTGTAAGAATACAAAGTCGTGATAAATGAATTTGTGCAGATATTAGGCCTATTGACTTGTGTGTTTTAAAAATCTGAAATATTTTTGTTCCAGTGTTGAAGCGGGCACAGGAAGGACTTTTACTAAAAATAACTTGCTAACTTTGGTTAACCATTTCGGGTTCTGTATAAAAGCCCATGTGGTTAGGGTTATGGTATGGTTTCCGTTGCTTGGCCAAATTTGGGGACAAAGGGTGCTTGTTCTTTTGATGTTTTACTATTGAATATAGTTAATAATATTACATTATATCCCAGTAATTATAAATGACAAGTAAAACTATAGCTGTAGGCCAGCGATGATGACTTCAGCAGAAACGGTGAGTTTTGTATTTTAAGATGCTGTTTTCTTAAATACCCACAATGAGAGTTCAAACTGTGTGGACTCGGCATATTTCATATCAGAACAAATGAATGTTTTCATATGTTTACGCTTGAACTTACAGTAGTGTGTTTTATACATCTAGCAGTCTGCATGTCCTGCCAGTGATTTGTATTCATTTCATCTACATAATACATCAAGACACTTCACGGGGAAAGAAATGTGCACGATTTCCAAATCCTGCCATAAAACAGTGTGAACATATTGAAGATCCATTACAACATGAAGATTATTTTCAGATATTCAAATCTGGGGAGTTTAATGTCTATGATTTACAAGATTAAAGCTGGTAAATCTGCCAGCCGCAGCAGAGGAGGACGATCATACAGAGACAGGAGCATACATGAGGACACTTTTCCGCTACTGAAAGCACAGTTTGTGTTCGTGTGTGTGTCTCTCTCTAAAAGCCTCGAGTGTTGCCCTGTAAGGGTTCGGGAAGCACAGACCACACAGCGCCAACACACCGACTATGTTATTCCCAAACTAGGGAATGTCATTTTGAGGCTAACACTTCCATTAAGTAGTTTTAAGTCTATTATACAGCCATGTTGAGGGTTGAACTGGGTTTCATGGGTTGGCTCGTATGGCTTGTGGTCGGTTATATCAGTATGCTGATTATTTCTTGTTTATATATCCTGTGGCCGTGTCTGCTGCCTAACCAGCCCGCTGTTTTAATGTTTAAGTTTTCCTGTAGTTCCATGTTTGGTTCGGTTTAGTTAGCTTTGTTAGCTTTATTGTCCACAATGGGGAATTTTTATATTTGCCCAAAAATAATTTCCTCATAATTTTTAATGCTGTGGTCACTCTTCTTACTGTATGTTGTAGGGAGCTGAATTACTGAAATATGAGGTTGAGTGAATTTTATTTTGGGGTACATTTTAAAAGATCACATCTCCCAGAGCTCATTTTTTCACCTTCTTTGTTGAGCTTCTTATCCAAATAATTTTCTCCACACCAAAAAAGTTTAACTTCAAAATTTGCTAAAAAAATTCTTTAGAAATTACAGTATTATTGAATATTAAACAAGTTGTTATCTTTACAAAATAAAACTAAAATAACAGCCCTTGCAAAGTATTCTGGGAACCAAAATCAGAAGGAAAAAATGAAAAGGGTTGATGAGGATTTTTGGTTCCCAGAATGCATAAATTATTTTATAGTTTTAATCTGTAAAGATAAAGACCTGTTAATATTTAATGTTTATTTAACTTTGAACAAACTGTTTTCAGTAAATATATAACATTTAAATCTACAGTAAGTTACTGGCAAACAGCTGCATAATTACAACAATTTTTACAAAGTTTACAATAATAATCTTATCATCTCTAAAAATTAAAGATGGCTAAATAAATGTATATGTTCCAAAATTGCTCACTATTTTGCCAGGATCCTGATGCAATGAATATAAAGATTTGGTTATAACCTCACTGTTTGATAATAAAATTATTATCATTTGGCTATTTGCTCTCTTTTTTCTGGAGGAAAAATTAAATGATGTCATTAAATGATGAAAGACATTAAATAATATTAAAATCATCAGGTACTTAAGAGACAGTAACACTATTTTTAAGTTTTTAAGTTATTTTTAACTGTTTATTTTTGTTTTTAAACTAAACTCACACTAGGACAGTTGCATTGAAAGCCATTCCATTATATGAAGAGATATTTATAATATCAAGTGATTTATTTAAAACTGCACACCCATCACTTCTATGTTTTGATTTAAACATATACCATAAACTAACTCTGTAAAATTATATATTTTGAGATTTTTACACACTGCAAAAGTGATTTTCAAGAAAAAAATCTTAGTATTTTTGTCTTGTTTTCAGTAAAAATATCCAAAAATATTTTAAATTAAGATGCTTTTTCTTGATGAGCAAAGCGACCCAAGAAAATAAGTCTAGTTTTTAGTCCATAAATATCAAATTTAAGTGTTTTGTTGTGTGCATAAAACCAGCAAAAAATCTGCCAATGGGGTAAAAGCACATTTTTCTTGAATTTAGTAATTTTTAATTTTTTTGCTTACCCCATTGGCAGATTTTTTTTTGCTTGTTTAATGCACAAAGTCACTTAAATTTGATATTTTTGGTCTAAAAACTAGACTTATTTTCTTGGGTTGTTTTGCTCATCAAGAAAAAGCATCTTAATTTAAGAATTTTTAGATATTTTGACTGAAAATAAGACAAAAATACTAAGAATTTTTTTTCTTGAAAATATTTTTTTTTTTTGCAGTGCACACTGATAAAGAGTTTAAACCACATGCTTTATGAACAAAACCAAATGTTCAGGTTATGACAAGTGCGCCACCTTCTGGACACTGTGAACTAAAAGTCATTATTTGTGCTAAAGCATTACTATCAATACAACTGCTGAGGGTTCAAGATTCAAACATACTCTAAATCCTAAGTATTTAACTCCTTTGATATAAATGATTTTGAGACTTTTGGGTGCATCTTAATGAGATGATAAGGGGCAGAATTGCATTCGCTTGGCATCAGTCTAAAGCAAGTTTAGGCCTTGTTCTAGTGGTCCTGAGAGACCGGTAGATAAGTAAGTCAATCCAATATTACTGGAGTTCATCCAGAGACCACAAATAAGAGCCAGTTGTGCTGCGGTATAGCTCAGTGGTAGAGCATTGCATTAGCATCGCAAAAGGACATGGGTTTGAACCCAGGGAACACACACACATAAAAAATGTATACCTTGTAATGCACTGTAATTAGTTTTGGATTAAATTGTCTGCTAAATGCATGCATGTAAATGTAAGTTTAAATCTCCAGACAACATCCAATGCTGCCCACTGACCTTCTGCAGGTTTGTGACCCATTTAAAACAGCATTTAATACTCTGTCCAAAATTTAGCCCAGAGCTAAGAATTAAGGAGATTTGAAGTTTTTTCCAGCACTGGTCTCATCTGAAGTTGCAAAAGCCATTTACATTCATGCATTTGGCAAATGCCTTTTTATCCAAAGTGACCACTAGTACGTTCAAGATATACATTTTATCAGTATGTGTGTTTACTGGGATCAAACCAACAAACATTGACATTGCTAACACAATGCTTTACCAATTAGACTATATAGGAACACCCAGGTGATTTTAATGCAATCATTTTCTACTACTGAAGATAAATTCTGAAGATAAGGTGCCAAAGAATGCATTAAAAAGCTCTGCTCTGATTGGCTGTTTCAGTATTAACATTTAGTATATTTTTTAAGTGCATTGAAGTACAACTGAAGTAGAACAATACTACATTCGAGTAGGCCTATACTTTTACATGGGTAACCTGAGAAATTATTCAGTAGCTTACATGAATTTAAATTCAACATAATTTAAATTAAATTGTTCATATCTACTTCATGTTCATATCATAATGCAAACACGCATCCGTTTTGATATGGGACGCCTTCCTGTCAAAATCCAAAATGATTCGAAGTAAATAAAATGATCTCCCGCTACAAAAATATGTCACATTACAGAAGTAAAATATGTTTGCAGTGATTAAAGTCTAACTTTAAGTTCACATCTCCGATTATGTCTAAAGTTAAAAGCTCTCAAGAAAAGACAATGGATCATGCAAATAAAGATATATAACCTTCAACCGACCAACATCTCTCACCATATTGAACATGAAGGATCCAATAGAATAATTGAGCGTAACATTCAGTGATCCCTTCATCAGAGCATACCCGAAATATTTCCCATCTGTTAACCCCGGCCCTCGCTCTTATATAAAACACACAGAAATTACACTATAATTGAACTGTGCTCATGCAAACAAAGTCAGATGTGAGGCTTATATAACATTTGGATCTGATAAACGCTGTTGCCTGCAGGTCATCACACGCTGGCACATTGAAGCGCTGGCTGTGTCTTCACTCGACTCGCTGCCAGCCCCAGTAAAAGCCGCTTCTCATTCAGCTGTGACATATTTGGAAGTTTGGAAACGGAGCAGCGAAACTCGGCTCTTTAAATCTCTCCCACTCTCCTGTGAATTACAACCCTGCGTTTTTAATTTCCTACGCATCATCATACAATGCTATTCACTGGCGTCCAAATCAAACATGGCCGTCGCCGGCTCAACTGCATGAGTGACAAACTGGGCTTTTCACTGCGTTTCTGAAGGGGTTTTCCTGAAATAATAAAGAAATTACGATAATGTAATGTGAAGATACAAAAATATCTGACAAGACTAGTTGCACTTTATTTTACAGTATGTGCACTTAGTGTACCTAAGTATTCAACTATTTAAAGGTTTAGGTTATGTGGTTGCACCAGGGTTTCCACATCTTAGTTAACTTCAAATTCAAGGACCTTTCAAGGACTTTCCAGGTCCAATCAAATTCAAGGACTAAATGTGGGGACACATTATAAGTGAGAGCAAGGTTACATTGTGTTACCTTTTAAGATACATTGTTACAGCTCCCTTTTGAGGGAACTTGCGCTGCTTCACTGCGGTGACACTTTGGGGACGCCTCCAGGGGTAAGTGCGTCTGAATGTGTATATCAAATTTAACCAATGGTGAGGCTTAACGACAAAGACAGGGAGATGCAGGACCTAGGAAGTATATCGCTATCTGAAATATTGCCAAAGACGGCATTACAGGGACGCAGGAAGAATGGCAAGGGAGACGCAGCGTCTCGTTCCCTTCTCAGAGAACAACAGTTACATACGTAACCCGAGATGTTTTCATTTGTCAAACACAACTATGCAAAAAAGCATTTTGGTATGAATCAACATTCAAATACAGAAGATATAAGCATTTAATGTGAACCGTTTAGCACGTGTGTTTTAAAAGTCAAGAATTTTATGATATTTTCCAGAAAACTTCTTGCATAAAATAGATTCAAGCACTTCCAATGATCTGTATCTATATATGTACATTTTCTAAAACTTTCCAGGACCTTGATCCCCCAGATTCAAAGACCCATGGGAACCCTGTTGTACCGTGTTAATAGTGTACTTTCATAAAGCATGGTACTGAGTTATTACTATATGTGAACCTGGACCACAAAACAAGTCGCACAGGTATATTTGTAGCAATGGCCAAAAATACATTGTATGGGTCAAAATTATCGATTTTTTTATGCCAAAAATCATGCGGATATTAAGATCAGATCATGTTTCATGAAGATATTTTGTAAATTTCCTATCGTAAATAAAGCAAAAATGTATTTATCATTTGGAAACCTTTAAAGGTGATTTTCTCAATATTTAGATTTTTTGCACCCTCAGATTCCAGTTGTATCTCAGCCAAATATCATCCTTTCCTAATAATCCATGCATTGATGGAATGCTTATTTATTCAGGCTTCAGACGTTGTGTGAATCGCAATTGACTGCTTTGTGGTCACATATTTATCTATTGTGGTATTATCATGGCTCAATAGTATTTGACATAAAACATGATACTGTAAATAATGCTTTACGTACTTACGTACATATTGTAACATACAATGAATTTGAGGAAATAAATCAGAATAGGTAATGATCTCTGAAAGATACCATCTTGGGTAACAGAACCTGAAGCATGACTTGGTTTGCATTTACAGTACTGGCACATATAGATCTGACTCGAGCGGACGTGGTTGAATTCAATGACTGCTATTCTGTTCAGTTTAAGTTACTTTAATAGAGAAAGCTGTGTTTCAGTTGTGTCTGGATCTCTCCTCCCTCAGGGGTGTGTAAGACCTCCTGTTGCCCCGAATGTCACCTGTACTCATGTGAACATGAGATGAGGATTCCCGGTCTCTCTTGATGTGAAAGACAATAAGGCCATTTTCTCTTAATAATGCACTGCAGATTATATTGGTTATTATGGAAGACGTTTCTGGTGTGACCTTTGCTTTAGAGTTTGGTCGACCGGGAAGTTCGTGGCCGGATCTTGGAGACAGACTTGGCCAGACAAATTAGCTTTTCAAATGCTCTTTTTGTTCGACTTCTGTTGTTCAACATCAGAAGAATAAGTCGGTGTCTAACTGGTTCTGGCAAACATACAGATACGTTTAGTGTCTTCACATGTTTATTATTGACAGGTCTTTGTCTTTGATGCTGTTTTGTGTTTGAACTCCACTTTAATTTCATCCTCTCAGAGTTGAGTTCAGATTTGAAAACAGATGTCTGATCTCTTCAGAAAGGATGGGGAAGTCTAAGACCTCACTTACTTAACATTAAATCTAAAGAGTAAATGATGAGTAATTTACAAACTTTGCTGGAGTTTTGAATAAAACATGCAGCTCATTAGATCAGGTTAATTTTTATCCCAAACAGCAGACGACTTTGGGCCAGATCTCCACCGGATCCGCACCGGAGCTGTTGACTTTGGTGCGCATCCGGAGTCGTTTGCTGTCTTGGAAACCAACATAGGACACTGATGCTTTTATCCACAGGTCCTTGAAATCCTTGAAAGTTTGTGAATCTGGGGAAAAAATTCAAGGCCTTGGGAAATAAGTTTTTGAAAATATACATACATATATACAGGTCATTGAAAGTGCTTGAATCTATTTTATGCAAGAGGTTTTCTGGAGAAAAAAACTCCATATTATTCCCTGTGTAGTTAAGGATGATATCATAAAAATTCTAGACCTTTTAAGCACTCGTGCTAAACTGTTAGCTTTAAATGCTTATATCTTCTGTATGCGAATGATGATTCATACCAAAATGCTTTTTTGCATTAGTTGTGTTTGACACATGAAAACGTCTCGGGTTACGTATGTAACTGTTGTTCCCTGAGAAGGGAACGAGACGCTGCGTCTCCCTTGCCATACTTCCTGCGTCCCTGTAACGCCGTCTTTGGCAATATTTCAGATAGCGATATACTTCCTGACTCCCGCGTCACCCTGTCTTTGTCGTTAAGCGTCACCATTGGTTGAATTTGATATACACATTCAGACACACTTACCCCTGGAGGCGTCCCCAAAGTGTCAACACAGTGACGCAGCGTGAGTTCCCTCGAAAGGGAACTGTAACAATGTATCTTAAAAGGTAACACGATGTAACCTTGCTCTCACTTCAAATGTGTCCCGACATTTAGTCCTTGAATTTGAGGGTATTGGACCTGGAAAGTCATTGAAAGGTCCTTGAATTTTAATTTAACTAAGATGTGGGAACCCTGTATCCTGTGTGATTCAAGTGTACTTGAACATACTAAAAAGAAATTAAATACCAGAAATGACATCTGTAGTAAATTGATATGTTTGTGCTAAATAAAAGTGTATGCACTACAAATATATTTACTAGTTCTTCGTGCACTTGATTAAAGTATAGAGGAAAGCAGAGGCGAAAGTACCGTTTTTTAGAAAAAACTTTTTTAAAAAAATACGGTAAGTAAATAACACGATATTTGTCAGCTCTGTCAAGGGTTTGTGTGTTAAAGATGCTGTCATAGTTTGGGATGCAAATCTTTTCAGGGCTTGGAGAAAATTGCTTTGTTACTTTCGTCCAGCGTTACTTTTGCCCCGGTTCTCCTCTACTAGTAATGTATAAGTTTTTTTAGTGTATCTAAATAAATGGTGTCTCAAAAGAGGTTCTTACATTTATTTTAAGATGCACTAAAGGTTAATCTTGTATATCGTGTAAAAAAAATTTGTGCATGAAAATAGTACATTTACTTTTATAAAATACATTTATAAAGTGTATTTTGGTGCACTTTTTTGCATTGTAAATTTTTTTGTCTTAGGGTTTTAAGCTGTTTCTTAGTCCAGACAGTAACATACAGAACACAAAAACCGACACATTAAAGCAAAGAGTTCATTGTATTGACACCTGAATCAAGTTTGTGTAGCACTGGGTGTTTGTGTACATGTGTAGGGTTTCTTTCAGTTCTTAAAAACTCTTTTCCCTCCAGCATTTTTTTTTTTTAAAGTTTTTTTTTATGATTTTCACAAATGTTTAATGCCTTCCAGAAAATATTCTTCTTTAAATATATAAACATAAAATATATCAAATGAAAAAACAGACCCTCTGCTTTCAAAAAATGAAAATAAATTTTTTTTGTGTCCTATCTTCATTTGTTCTCTTTTTATCACCTTTCAAATATGGGTAGTTTCTTAAAAAAATAACACATTTTGGTATTTGAGATAATTGGATTTTTGTGAAGGTCTTTTGATAGAGATCAGATCAAAACATACACGAAGTTTGAACTGTTTGGCCTTAGCGGTTGTTTCCAGGTTTTATAAGTTGGGTAAGGATTGGATGCAATTGCCGGAAAAACATTGGCAGGGAAGCTTTTTCTCTTAATTGACGAGTTAACTTGTCAATGGCGGGGAAAGAGTTAAGGAATGTTGTTAACCTGAATGAATGTTAACCTGTACACATTAATTAAACGCCCTCTGAACTCTCCGAGATACACAACCGCATAAAATCTTTTCAAAATCCCATCAGCTGGTGTGTTTTTCATCTAAATGGACCAGAACTCAATGCCACACCACCAAACGCCAAGAATAAAACATTAATGCCAGCACATTTCCTGCTGCTGTAAAGTTTTTGTGGCTTGTTGTGGTTAAGATTGATGAAAATATTCATATTGCACCGAACCAGAAAAACAATACTTTCTTTGCCTACCACATCGTGCTACATTTATTAAACGCGCTGTAGTCCAAGATTAAAAACAATGGCATTCAGACAATCCTTCAGTCGGAGATATTTGATAGCATTGAGTCGTTTCCAGTTTTTAATTACGACTCTCGAAAGCCGACGTTCATTTCCAAACCTGCATTCCACTGTACCGGGTCAATCTTATTCAATAACAGGACTTAAAACACAGATTTGAATCATGTCAAGTGAGAATATTTCATGTACAGAATATTGTCAGGACGTCTCATTTCAATTCTGTTGTTCAACTTTAGTTTCTTTTCAGCAATTCCAATAAAACCATTCACAAGATCATGTTGAATTCCTTGTCATGATACATATATAGAAACTCCAGCACAGCAGACCTGCAGTCTCTGAAGAATTAAACCACAATTATTTGAAAAGTAAATCTTCGTCCAAATGATGCTGGAGTATTTCGCAGAAGTGCTCCAATCATCACTTGAATCTGCTGATGTCAAGATGATTTTTAGTAGATTTATAAAGTTTATCACATTATATGTGACCCCGACCAACATAAGGGTAAGCTAAATAAATAAAGTTTTCCATTAATTATTTGAAAATCTGGAATCTAAGGGGCGGTTTCCCGGACAGGGATTAGACTAGTCCTAGACTAAAATTAATGTAAGAGCTGTCCAGAGTCAAAACAACTTGCACTGACAAATCTTAAAATACATCAATGCCCTTTGTTTTGCCTAAAAATGCACATAAGTAGTGTTTTTAGTAAGATATGTTTGTTAAAACTAGTTATATTTCCCAATTAAACTCAGGTCTAGTCCTGCCTTAAGCTAATCCCTGTCCGGGAAACCGCCCCCAAGGGTTTGCAGAAATCAAAGAGATTGAGAAAATCACCTTTAAAGTTGTTAAAATGAAGTCCTTAACAACACATACTGTATTACTAATGATAAATCATTTTTTTAGATATTTGCGTTAGGACATTTACAAATTATCTATAAAACATGATCTTTACTTAACATTTGATTTTTTGGCATAAAAGAAAAATCTATCATTTTCACTTATACAATCTTTTGTTGGCTATTGCTACAAATATACCCATGCTACTCATGACTGGTTTTGTGGTTTAGGGTCACATATAGTTAAATATGTGTCAACTTACTATTATTTATCTTGACAAGAGATGAGTTGCTACAACTTATAAAATATAGTTGAAAAAGTCAACTTCAGTTTATCAATTATAATAACTAATCTGTAGTTCTAACAACTCATCTCTACTCAATATAAATAATATTAAATTTAAATTACCTTAAATCTGAGTCGATTCAACAAAAAAATTAAGGCAGCAAAGATTTTTTACAGTGTGTATGCATGCAAGTATATAAAAAAGCATTAAAACATTCAGACCCTTGGTCTTTATTGTGATTTAATAAACAGAAGA
Organism: Paramisgurnus dabryanus; assembly: GCF_030506205.2. Taxonomy (NCBI): domain Eukaryota; kingdom Metazoa; phylum Chordata; class Actinopteri; order Cypriniformes; family Cobitidae; genus Paramisgurnus; species Paramisgurnus dabryanus. The sequence goes on from NC_133353.1 coordinate 8,509,065, forward strand.
GACACAATTCAACTCATAATCGATGATTTATTTTGTGAATGATGTATAGATCAATGCAGACAATTATTCCACTTGAAATCTGAAATTTGACATGAAAAAATATGCAAGAGAATATTTACACTGAGGTGGTTTACCCACAAAATTGAAATACAATTAATTTTAAAAACAAAAAAGCAAAATATTTTGCCAATTTAACATCCCTGTGGTCCATCCACTAAAAGTAAAATATTTGCTGAGCTTGAAGCGTTAACGCAGACTGACCGTAAAGTTGTACACCACACATGCACATGCTGTTCTTTTGTCTAGAGATAATACAGCACACAGACAACTACGTACATTCAGGAGAAGAAATGCAGAGATGTTCAGAATGAATGTCCCATTTACAACTTTTGTCCAAGTGTTTGTTTTTCCAGAAGCAGATCTGCAAATCTCTGCTGGAGCTCTTTCTCTCGGTCCTGTTGTCTCTGTACGTCTTCTCTCAGAGCCTGCGTATAAACAAAAGAGAAACAGTGATGATGACTGCAACCTAATCCATCATTATTTTACAAAGAAATTCAAATGACACCAAATACTAAATACAAGGGGTGTCCTCGACTAAGGATTTACATATTCGAATCAGAATTGTCGAATCTTTCTATAGTCGAATCATCTATGTGTGTGTGCATGGGTTGGGAGGGGGCCAGACCAGGTACAAATGGGTGACTTTTATTTTCTTTCACAAGCAGCACACAGAAACAACTTTCTGATAAAGTGACCAAAACTGTCTTTCAAGTGAAGAACAAAGAAAAAACTGACAATGCATTTCTATATTTTTTTTTTTTAAGGTAAAATGAAAGGCAACAAACATTTAATGATTCCTCAATAACATTTTAAAGCCACTATCTACAGAACATCACACAAAAAAAAAGTGAACTAAACCCAAAAAAATAACACATGTGATCCTGCCTTGGAAACCCGGGCTACAATTCAGCGATTTTATGTAATTTGGAGATTAGCACGCGTCAAAGCAGTCATGACCAAAAAACGACAAATGACATTTTGTGATTGTTACTGTAAATGATAAAAACTAAGCTTTATAAACAATTCATTAAACGTTAATTTATAACAAGAAAAACACTGAAATTAATGATTTTATAGACACTACGCTTTATTATTTAGCACAGAAATACTGCTTGCTTACTTTGATCATCTTTGTATTCACTTTAACACCTGATGATTCTTATATTATTTATTTCAGGAATCTCTTTTCTATCATTTGAAAGTAAACACCAACCATAATATTAAAATCATAAAAAAGACCGTCATGTCAGGCATAAATATAGGTTCAGTGCAGATATTTTCTGTATCACCATCGAAATGTAAAGAAGTGGCTTACCGGTTTTGTAGTTTAACTTTTGACAAGATAACCACCTTGTTTTAAATACATTTTAAAACTTATACCCGTCGAAAAACATCCGTTTTTTAATGTTTAGTTTGATAAACTCCTAAATATAAGACGCAGAGCACCTAGCGCGTTCGGCTAAATTGCATGCGCAAGCATCATGATGCAACAAAAAAACAATCCAAAATGTACTTAAATTAAATCAGAATTTACGTTTGGGTCAGAAGTAACAAGGTGTAGAACAAATCTGTGCAAAATGCCTGAAGCGCATGAAAACAAAACACAGGCCAAATAGTTCAATCAGATAACCCCGAGTGATTTATAAATACAATAAAGAAATTATTAAAATAACGAAAGTATAAGAATCACCAGCTTTGTCTTTTAGATGTAGAAACAAAGAGGCGATGGTTTATGTATATAGAAACCTCTTATGGACGTGTAGCCCTGTCACGGGGGTTTGTTGGATTTATTAACGCAATTTAAAAATATTTAGCATTATCATAATGGTCTGTATATTAATATATTGGGAGAAAGCTGTAATGTGTGAAATCAGATAATGTGTTCACCCATATATGGCCGAAATTAAATGATCCTCATTTCATAACACATCTGTGATGATTCGACTGTGAGATTGATAGTCAAATCAGGCTTCTCCTATCAAAGCATCGAATCTTCGACTATTTGGGGTCAACCCAACTAAATACATGGATCAGAGAAAAAAAAAAATCTGCTGTATCTCACCTCATGTCTGCGAGGAATGGCCTGATCCTCTTGTTTCTTCAGCTCCTGGAAGGTGTGGAGCTCCGTATTGGCCTGTTCAACCTGATCCCAAAGTTCACTCAGCTGTTTGAGGAGACCCATGGACCGAGACTGGTACCCACCCAGAAGAATCTTCATCTTCTTCTCCATCTTAGCTGCACGCTTGGCCTCTGTGGTCATGTGACCTCTGTTGATCTGTCAACACATAAACAAAATCATCTTGTTTATTGAGAGCAATGTAAAAATACAAAAAAGTGTCCAACCTACTCAAGATAAATTAGTTGTTATTGAAAGACAAGTAGTAGTACTTTAAACCAACGAAAGGTTTTCGTCACATCATCCGTGCCCAATACACAGCAGCTGAATCTCTGCATTAAACAAATATTTCGCTCTCGAGTTAAACAATGGATCTTGTCAAGCTGCCATGAAAGGACCGGGATTCAATTGAGCCGGCAGACACTGGCACCACGAAAAATTGAAACCATCGCTAACGTAAACCATTTTCAGACATTCAATTTTCCAATAACGCTTGTAAAGGAACGCCAAATTCTACCAACATGTCTGACTTGGAAACAAAAACAATAAACCTCCAACATCAACACGAGCCTCTGATACACACGCCTTCGCTTTGGTCTTCAACAAACCATTATGCAATTATAACGGATCTGTTTTCATTCTGTTTCCAGTAAGTGTCCACACCGGCCATCACCGAATAAAACATCTCCAGACGAGCAGATGCAGAGAGACCGGCGACAAGAGGTTACATCTACAGGTTTAGTACATATAGAGCGAACAAATAATAATTCAACCCTTACAACATTTTGGTTACCGGCCCAGATCTACAGCACTCCAGCTGTTGAGGGTGTTGTGTCGTTTATGGGCCCTGACACAAATACAGACGCAGCCATCGCCATCAGCCTGGGTTTGCTCATAAATGTGGTGTGCAGATGGTGCAGGCATAAATCCTGTGCAGCAGTTTCCTCTTCCTGCAGAAACACAAACTCCCCCACATCTCCGAACGTGCTGCTGTGTGAACCGGCTCCAAATTTCCGACCCACGTTGCCAAGACGTATGAAACAAACGGACCCTTTGTAAGACCGGGGGGTGGCTGCGATCAGCTGAATCTCCTAAAAATACGGGCAACTAGTTGTCTTGTGGTGGCCATCATTTCTGTTTGGGTTCAGAGGAGCATGAACACCAACGGGGATGCTTAATGTCGTCAATGAACCTATTAAACAGATTCAAACTTATCGCTGTTTCTCTTGGCTATTTAATGACGAGGTTAATACAGTGAGTGACTTTTAAGAGCGCTAAGAATGGATTGGATCCAAAGCGTCTAAAACTAAAGCAGTAAGCCGCTCGAGGACATGGACTACAGCCATGTTACTGCAGTAAAAGAGCCAGGAAAAAAATAAATGATTACTAAATAAAAGCCATAACACATTTAACACTTGATTTGAAGACCAATAAAGAAGCAGTTACCCAAATCTTAAAATTCTCATAATTAACTCATCCTCGTGCCATACCAACTGTAGGACTGGACGGGGACAGGGTTCCCACACCTTAGTTAACTTCAAATTCAAGGACCTTTCAAGGACTTTCCAGGTCCAATACCCTCAAATTCAAGGACTAAATGTGGGGACACATTTCAAGTTAGAGCAAGGTTACATCGTGTTACCTTTTACGATACATTGTTACAGTTCCCTTTTGAGGGAACTCGCGCTGCGTCACTGTGACACTTTGGGGACGCCTCCAGGGGTAAGATGAGTCTGAATGTGTATATCAAATTCAACCAATAGTGAGGCTTAATGATAAAGACAGGGTGACGCTGGAGCCAGGAAGTATATCGCTATCTGAAATACTGTCAAAGACGGTGTTACAGGGACGCAGGAAGTATGGCAAGGGAGACGCAGTGTCTCGTTCCCTTCTCAGGGAACAACAGTTACATACGTAACCCGATACGTTTTCATGTCTCAAACACAACTATGCAAAAAACGCATTTTGGTATGAATCAACATTCACATACAGAAGATATAAGCATTTAAAGTGAACAGTTTAGCACGTGTGATTCAAAAGTCTAAAATTTTTATGATATTATCCTACACTACACAGGGAATAATATGGATTTTTTTCCAGAAAACTTCTTGCATAAAATAGATTCAAGCACTTTTAATGACCTGTATCTATGTATGTATATTTTCAAAACTTTCCAGGGCCTAAAATATTCCCCCCAGACTCACAAACTTTCAAGGATTTCAAGAACCTGTGGGAACCCTTTAAACCATAGTGGTATTTTTCACCATTTGCATAAATGCATTGTAGTAAAGTTCACACACATCTACTGGAGCACCACTGCCATCTGCTGGATTGAAATGAGTTACAACACAGCGAGTTTCTCTTACCTCCAGTTTCTTCTCCAGGGACTCAATCCTGTCCTTCTTGCTGGCGAGATTAGCACGCGTGTATCGACTCTGTCCGGGCAGATACAGGACCTGACTGTAACACTCCTCCCACACCTGATTATACGCCTCCATAGACAGATCTCCATGACCCATGCCGTGTTTTACTACATCCATCTCCTGGACCAGCATCTCTCGGGCCTGTCAAACACACGCTGAGCTTTAGCACAAACATCTGCATGTGGTTCATGAACTTGAATCAATGGCATCTGTCAGCCAGACATGAACTCTCTGTTGCTGACACAAAACTCATCCATAATATATTCGCTACAAAACGTCTGCACGCAAAATATCTACTATTATTATTTAGGACTATTAAGAATTGTATGTTTTATAAAAAAAAAAATGTAAACAAATGATGGACCTTTAGCAGCTCCTCCTCTGAGATCTTATTGTATGGATTCTGCTCCAGGTATGCCACATGTTCGGTGTTGTTCGAGCTTGATCCAAGACCTTTGGCCTTCTTAGCTTGATATTCACTGAATGGATGATGCAGGCAGTCAAAGTGGATCATGGTGATCATCTCCTTCTTAATGAGTTCCTCGGCCTGCTGAAGGTCCGTCAGAGGAGGTTCCACGTTCTGAGGCCTGAGTATCGTCTCGTTCACCTGTCGAAAAAAAAAACGACACGTGAGCAGCAGAACATGTCAATTGAGGACTCAAAACACCCTATTACACAACATTTATATGTTTATCTTTAGAAGTGAAAAGTATAAATGTTAAGTATAGATGAGTCATTACCGCCGAGGGTCTTGGTAAATCTCTCTGAACCGGCGTGTGTCTCTGACGGAGTTCCTTCTCTCTCTCTGCATCTCTGGCCACCTGCTTGCGTAGTTCGATCTCGGCCGCGTCCTCCACGAAGCTTTCGTCCACCTCGGCCTCCTCCAGCTCTTTCTCTGCGTTTTCAGGAAGAACGATCTCAAAATCATTCTTGGGCACCGGCAGAGACATCAGACCCAACTTGAGCTGCTCACGGGACTCCCTTTGCTGAAACACACAGACGTCTTTCATGATGCAGAAAAACTCACGAGACACATAAACAGTTGGGGTCAAATGATCCTAAGCCCCTCACTGGTCAAAATAACAATAAAAACAATAAAGGACGATTTCAACCGGATGTCATGGGTGTAACGTACTAAGTGTTTAGCATATGATGGGTCACTGTAGTCCACACCACCCTCCTCAGTGTTGATGTTGAGTTTGTCACGCAGAGGGGTCCTGCCGGGGGTAACACCAATCGAGGGTTTGGGTGTCATTCCACCTTGAGGTGTCATGCCCTCCGATCCGTGAGCAGGGGTTCTGGAAAATCACATTCAAGCAGCACATCATAACAAAAGAAAATATGAGCCACAATAACAAACATGCATTAAACATACTGCTGTACACAAACCGTAATTAGGTGTGCATGGTTTAGTTTGGGTACCTGAAGGGTGTAGACAGTACAGTGTTGGGCGTCTGAACCACCTGTCTCTGCGGGGTGACCCCTGAGAAGTCGCTTTCATGGAGGGGTGTGTTCAGACCTCCTTTAAGAGGAGTGTCCACATTCGTAAGTGCCATGAGATTCTGAGCTTCCTATAAGGTGAAGGATTCAAGCAGTGAGACGTGAAATATAAACATCCCGACATATGACACAACAAGTGAAGTTCAAACCTGCAGGATTTTGTCCTGTGCAGCCGGAGTTTTGGGTGTGCGCAGGGCCATTGAGTTATTGGTGACATTGTATTCAGACAGAAGAGCGCTGGACGCCGAGTTAGTGATTCCTGACTCTTCAGCCGTCTGACGTGCGATTTCACTGGCCTGACCCAGTTTGACCACCTCCTCCAGTTCAGCATCAGAGATCTGACAACAGAAACCAGTAAAATAGAATTTATGATTACAGCGTCCATTGAGGTCGCCACTATTTATAGAGATTATACCACGGTTAAGCTCTGACCTGCGGTGCTGGCAACACAAGTTTGCTTCTCTTCTTAGTGAACTCAGACACGCCGCTGGTCTGCAGGATGGCAGAAGGAAGATCTGATTCTTTCTTCTTCTTGATCTTCTGTCGGTCCTTCTTACGGTCACGGTCCTCCTTCTCGCTGTAAAAGACAAAACGGCATACAGGTGAACCGTGGCACAGAATTAAACATGCAGATCGATAGGACCATCACGGCATCCTACTCACTTCCTCAGTTCTCCTTCAAGATGCTGCTGGCGCAAGCGCTTGAAATCGGGCTCCAAAGGGTCGTACAGCTCCATGGATGTATCGTAGAAGCCCTGCGCTGGTTTCTTCTGAAAGGGGATCTCAGCGTTGTAGTCCACACCTCTCTTTTTCTTGCGTTTCTTCTGAATGTCGATTCCTGCAGCTCGCAGCTCCCTGCGCTTTTGTAGCGCTGCCAGACGCCTGCAGAGAGAAGCAGACAGTCCGTCAGAGTGCTTATATAATGAACAACACTTGTGATCGAGACCTCTGAATTAACATTGAATTAACAATGTTATTGAGCAAATCTTGTCTTACCGAGCCTCCTCCAGCTGTTTCTCTCTGGCCTTCCTCTTTGCCTTCTTGCCCTGTGTGTTGGCCAAACGTGCCCTGGCTTCAGACAGCATCTCCAGCTCATCTACACGCCGGTTTATAAAAGACACGCATGTCAGGTAATATTAGTAAAAACAAAAGTATGACTATTTACAAGTAGTTCATAAGACACACCCACCTTCATCCATGTCCACTGGGTCAGGTCTAGCTGGTTTGGTCTCAGGGTTCGGGTCAATCTCGCCGGGTTTTAATTTGCGAGGGTCGTCACCCACATCATCTTCATTCTCTCTCTGAGCAGCTTTATCTCTGCATTCATAAAGGATTTGTGCTCAGTTTTATATACATGACAACACAAACATTCCCCAAACAATGAAAATCGCAAAACAATCAAGTTCCATGAAATGAACTGATTTTTATAATATTTTGACAAAGCCGTTTTATGGCTCACATGTTGAACGTATAAACATTTTTTTTATTTCTTTAAAATGCACACTATAAGAAATAAAAGAGCATAATTATTTAATGCCGTGCGCTTTTACATGTACTTACAGCAGATATTCATAGTGCTCTAGGCACTGAGCGGCCGTCCGGCCGATAATGGGAGCGATTGTTCTCCATTGAGTGGGCATCAGTTTGGCCAAGTGAAGAAGTTTCTCCTCTTCCTCACGTGACCATTCTGTCTTCTTAATACTGGGGTCCAACCATTCATACCTGCATCACCAATGACAAATATAATAATTATTAATAGCATGCAACTACAGCTGGGTTTCAACCGTTTTAAGCTCCCGACCTAGGCAACATTTCTATATTCTAATGAACCTGATGTCTAACTAGTTAGATCTCTAGGTTTTGAGACTTACCATCTGGCTTTACACTGTTTGGCAGATTTGCGGTGCAGCAGGGATGCGATTCGAGACCATTGATTCTTGCCATATTTCATAACAGCGGCTTTGAGAATTTCATCCTGTTAATAAACAACACAAAACAGACAAGAAGTTAAAAACATCAATATATCTGATATAAGCAGTCAAGAATGTAAAACAAATCATTTTACTACTACAAATAGATTATAATATTACTTTTAAATTAAGTAATATTAAATCAAATAATAAAAATAGTTACAGTATAAGTTAATAACAAAAATTACAAATTCTGATGCATTAATATATAAAACTCTGCAATGCATGTGCCAACAACAATACAACATGCAGCAGTAATCGGATTTATGCATTTTTGTAAAGTAAATACTACAATTGCATGAACATATCATTTAGGCTGACGAATTAAAGTGAACATGTTTCTGTATGCAAGATTTTAAATAATAAAGGAGGTAATAAAACAGCAGCATCATCATGGGTCTACGACGAAGCAAATATAAACACATAAGGTAATATAAACACTCCATTATAGATGTTTAATTCAAGTAAACGATTCCTTTATATAGTTTACTTTTAAAAGGTCAAAATATGATTTGTAAGTAGAGTGTAATCATGAAAACAGTGTGTGCTTTATAAACAAACCTCAGTGTTCCGCCACACTCCTCCTTTAATCATAATTCGCGGCATGTTGGCGATGTAGAGTTTTCACACGCGCTTGAGCAGTAAAATCTTCTCCTGGAATGATTTATATTTAGAAATAAACTAGAAAATGAGAATTAAACTTAATGTTCGACTGCACCGCGTTTCACAGGGAAATGGCTCCGGGCGCAGAGGATTGTGGGAACTCAAACTCTTCCTCTGGTGATTCGGACGCGCTGCGTCATGACTGCTCCAATTCAGCTGGCGCCCTCTAGCGGCCCCACAGTCATATGACACACTCAACACCGTCTGCAGGGAACACACAGCACTGTATTTTTGACATTTTACTATATATTTTCACATTTACACTTTGGGCAATGTCATTTTCGTATTTTATAGGTTCTCAGTACTTACAACTGAGACATATATACTTAACTAAACATAAAATTAGAATGAATACATGTGAATTATTTTATTTCATAAAAAAATATAACTGTAAAAGGATAATTATACATTTTAGGTGCAGTAACTATTTCTTTTAAATTGTACATAAGTTATAATTGAAGATGTAAACGTAAATTCAGGTGGAGCCTGAGCATTCTGTTCTATCAATCACTAAAGTATTATAAGATGCCACCCATCTTACAATTATTCCTGACCACTGAAAAATAAATTTATATCTATATTAGGGCTGTCAAAAGATGGATGGCTATTAATCACATACAAAATAAAGTTTGTTTTTGAATAATATATATGTTGCATACTACGTGAAATTATTTTGTATATATAAATACACACACATGCATATATGTATTTAAGAAACATTCACATGTATATAAATAGGTTCAAGATCAGTGCCAAAATGTTTAGTTGACCAAATATTGTTGTAGCACACCATTTTATTTACAGTTAAGCTTAAGCTTTGGCATGCATATCTTGCATTGCTAGAAAATATGGTCCATACAATACATTAAAAAGAAGCTTTACGGGACTATCATGCACACTTTGTACTGTACTTCTTTCTGAGGTACTATGAACTACTAGTATATATATATATTTTAAGATTTGAAAGCTTTACTTTACCAAGTGATTTCTTGTATATTTCAAGTAAACTTTGTTCCCTGGGACTATTTGCATTATTTGTGTCATACCAGTTGAGTTTTAGGCTTTTCTGTAATTATTAAGACTCACGTTTAATTCCTTGAAGATTTTAATCTTTCAGGTTGGTTTATCTGTGCATGAGAAATCAGAGCTGTGAATCAGGATGGAAGATTACAGTGACATTATTCGATTTACAGCTTTGACTTATAATTTATTTAAAGGCAGGGTGCATGATTTTTGAAAAACACTTCGGAAAAGTAAGTGGGGCCGACTACCAAAACACTTGTAGCCAATCAGCAGTAAGGAGCATCTCTACTAACCCACATCGTTGGGTTGCGTATGTGTGGGGCGGGTCTATCAACAGAAGGTCCAGATTCTATTGGGGTAGTGGTGTGTTTGTTTAGGTGATTTCAAATATCAAAATTGGCTTTCAGAGATCATGCACCCCGCCTTTAAAGTCACATAATGACTTTAAGACTATAACCAATAACCCTAAAAGCAATACACAGCATGAGCTCAAAGTGCAACCATACAATACGACAACTTTTTTATTCACCTGATGTAATCTAGGTCAGAAATAATGTTAACCAAAAGTCAAAGACTAGCTGTTTGGAAATTGCTTTAGGTTATTGTTGTAAGTACTGCAGACAACACTGAATAAAGACTTGGAGAAATACATTTGTTAAAAAGCTTTTGTAAACCTGTTTTTTTCCCTTTTCATCCTTCTGTTGATTTAAACAAAAATAAAAAAATCCCTCAACACAAACTATAGGAATGCAGAGCTGTCAGCATGTGTTTACAGTCCTGGAGTCCTGGATCAATAGGTTCTTATAGTACAGGCCTAAAGGTGCTAAATTGACTGTAATCTCAAACCAAACTGAGACAGACTGAGAGCGGCCAATTGTACAAATATACAGAAAACACATTAGCATAAACCAGCCAACCACCAATGAACTTTTAACATTAGCACAATATGCATCTCAACTGCACATCATGAAATGCCTGAGGCCGTCCAACTGCAAAACACAACACTTAACACCCAATCAATAAAATCAACATAAAGTTGGCTCCAACCAATGGAGAAAATACTTTTATTGTGCATTTTTCTAATTTAATTATGAATCATTACAAATCACATTATCAGCATTACAACGTGAGTAAAAATATATTAACTTGGCACTGTGGTGTGTTGTAATGAACATTATGATCTCTCATCGCTCCACTCAGCTTCCATATAGAGAATTAAAAAGGGCCCCTCACTGGACACATAAGATGAAAATAATACTTAATCTTAATGTAAACATAACCCTTTTAAAATGAACACTGACCTTGTCAGTATTTGTCACACTGCTTTAGGGCTATTCAGAGATTTATAATTCATCTTGTTATGAGCAAGCATGAAAAAAAACACTCAGGGAGTGAGTGGGTCTAAAAATCATTGGTTATTAATTTTATGGCTTTCACATTTGCTCTTTATTCCCAGTCCACCCACAGCGTTTAGTAAAACTAACCACCCACATTAACACATACAGTCTTCAATAGCTCATGCCCTAAAGCTTTTCTCGAGCTCAAACGGTATGGCAAGATTACGAGATTGACTCCATAAAATATATAGCTTGGATAGTTCACTTCATTTTGTATAGTGTTTAAAAAATGAACTGTAACCACATCTGTTCTGAAATAAGTCATTTTGCTTTAAGCTACCAAAATAAAGGCGTATAGATTGACCTAGCAAATGCTGGTACTGTAGGTTTTGCATCCAGACTGAAGATTGGTACAATAATTCCAAGGGGCATGACACTTAATATTGCTAACAAAATAAATAAGTAGAAGTCTATACATAATACATAAGCGCACTATCAGTTCTCTGGTTATTCTGACATGAAATGCTTAGTCATTTCTAGCACTTGACTATAAATATTCTGTGAAAAAGAACGGTGATTATACTGCGTTTGTCTCAGAGACTGTCAAGGTGAAACTTTAAACTTAATATTCAGAGGCGAGTCTCCACTCCATTATTCAAACTCAAGTACCAGTTCATCCTCATTATCAGTCAGATGGAAATACTCGCTTTGACTCCTTCACTTCACTTGAAATAAAAAACACCCAGAGAGACGGAAAAAAGTTAGTGGAGTGTGACAGTCATCCGTCATCACCTGACCCAGACCTCTAACCAGACATATTGATTCATTAAGATCTGAGACGCTGTCTAGACTCTTTCTTCTTATTCAAGATCAAATCCATGCACACTTTATCTACCAGTAGAGCTGAGAATAAAGACGTTTTACAGTATTTGCAGAGAAGAAGAGCTTTAATATCCCTCAAACATTCTGGTTAGGGTTTCTTCTCTTGGGTTTATTGTAACTTTTAACCCGAAATAATACACTTCTGTTTAATTGCAAAAAAATTTCCTCCTCATGACTTTTTAAGGTGTAAAATTTTGATGTACGTTTGTGACGTTTTAGCTCAAAATACCATACAGATAATTTATTATAATATTTTAAATTTGCCACTTTGTAGGTGCGAGCAAAAGTGTGCCGTTTTTGGGCGTGTCTTTTTAAATGCAAATGAGCTGATGAAATGCAAACACTGATCACCATATGGTTTGTTGAAATTGAAACTCAATTGCGATGTCAATTATTATCTCTCGCTTTCTCTCTCTGCACTAAATGGCATTGCCGTGGTTGGATAGTGCAGATTAAGGGGCGGTATTATTATAATAAGATCCCCTTTTGACATCACAAGGGGAGCCAAATTTCAATGACCTATTTTTTTCACATGCTTGCAGAGAATGGTTTACCAAAACTAAGTTACTGTGTTGATCTTTTTCACATTTTCTAGGTTGATACAAGCACTGGAGAACCAATCATAGCACTTAAACATGGATAAAGTACATTTTCATGACATGACAAGGTTTTAGGTAGCATTTTATTGTTCGAGTTTAAAATGTAATCTTTTACTGCATTCATGAAACGCAAATCTAGTTTCAATCAAACTTTTTCATCATTATGCAAAACTTCTCAACAACTCATGCAGAGAGAAACTTCAGGATTATAATAAAAAACCATGCATGCAAAACCAGCAAAATAATCACAACTGTTTTATTTGTTTGCCAGTTGATTAAAAATTAAAACTGAATGAATGCATTCATAATATAAAGGGATGAGTAACAGGTTTCCTAAATAGATTATAGCACATTGATGCTCATTATTTTGTTCTTACAAACAACCGAATCCATGTTTGCTGTAAGACTGAGCTGCATTATTAAAATATAATGAAGTGCCGGTGAACACTCTTTGGGCCTATTACATAGAAACTAATTCATCACAAAGTTTGTTTCTTTCTGTTTTTGCCTCTATTGCTCAGTCTGAGCATGCAAGTTGGCCAGTAACACGATTGTGGTGTTGGTTTGGCTTACAATACTCAATGGATGCTGAATTTCTTGAGATATCATGAAGATGTGCTACACTGACAACCCCACCATTGAGACTCAGCCTGCGGGCAAACACCCATCAGGAACAGATGACAGCTGTCAGTCACCCAGAATTATTTCACAGCTCAGCGGGATCAGAGCCCGGACTGTCTGGATCCAGCAGAAATGACTTGTGGAGGGAGGATCGGGCCTGGAGCAGGACTGAGGAATTCTGGGAAAACACGGAGCGAGAGTGCAGAGAGGCTGTTTATTCTTTTTCAACCTTCAGGCAAAGTGTTGTCAGTGTGTAATAGATACCACTTCAGGGAGAAAGTGAGGACTGCTGTCATTCCTCAAAATAAATAAATACGCCATAAATGTCAAAGTTTGTATATTCTCTGACTTTCACTGTTCAGATATTTTAAGATTCATACATGCTTGTCTTGGCTTCTTGTTGACAAAAAAAAAAAAAAAAATGACACTTTTACCCACTAATGAGTTTTGTGGGTTTATTTTGACAAGCAAAGCATCATCGTTTGTGAGATAAACAATTTATTATAATGATGACACTTGACATGTACTATTTCAAGTTTACTATGTGCTCCTAGTATAGTCAATGGTAGAGCATTGCGTTAGCAGAGCAAAAGGTCATGGGTTTGAACCCAAGGAAAACACATACCGATGTATACCTTGTAATGCACTGTAGGTCGCTTTGGATAAAAGCATCTGCAAATGCATAAATGTGCTATAATGGACCATAGGTATACCATAAGTACGGTAAAATGAAATACTGTTAAAGGGGTCATAGCGTGAAAATCTGACTTTTTCCATGTTTAAGTGCTATAATTGGGTCCCCAGTGCTTCTATCAACCTAGAAAACATGAAAAAGATCAACCCAGTAACTTAGTTTGTGTAAGCCATTTTCTGCAAGCATGTGAAAAATTAGGTCGTTCAGATTTCGCCTGTTTTGTGAGGTAGTTAGCAAGGTGAATTACAATAATACCGCCCCCTTTATCTGCTCTATCCAACCACAGAACTGCCATTTAGTGCAGTAATATTGATTATTTTTGACAAAAAATAAAATAAAATAAAAAGATAAAAGGTGCATCATTGTGTTCTTGTAGCTCAGTGGTATATAAAACATTGCATAAGTCATGTAAAAAGCTGTGGGTTTGATCCCAAGGAACACACATACTGATAAAATCTATACCTTGTAATGCACTGGATAAAGGCATGCCAAATGCATACATATAAAATCATTTTTTTCTTTTGTATGACAACCCTGGCTTCATCTTAACTTAAATTATTTTTTTGTATAATCAATAATTAAAATCGAAAATATGTCCCAAAAATATAAAAAACATTAATTTCTTTAATTTAAGGTGAAACAATGTAATTTATTAGCACACTGTAAATTTTTTTTTGCTGCCTTAAATTTTTTTGTTGAATCAACTTGGATTTACAAGTCAGATCAACTTACTATTATTTATCTTGACTAGAGATGAGTTGCTATAACTACAGGTGAGTTGTTATAACTTATAAATTTAAGTTGACTTTTCTCAACTATATTTTATAAGTTGTGACAACTAATTTCTGTTGACATGACTTGTAAATCTGCGTTGATTTAACAAAGAATTTTAAGGCAGCAGAGTTTTTTTTACAGTGCACTGAATCATACTAAACTCGATTCATTGAATGACTCAAAATGATTCATATAATCTTTAGATTAATTACAACACATTATCATGCTAAGAGCATCAGATACTATGAACAAAGGGCAGAAACATAATTTAATCAACCTGACAAAATCATTTCCCGCGCAGTGACTTGAGTTAAGTCTTGTAAGCATTGAGTAGCGATCCTGTCAATCATATAAACGGACAGACTGACGACACAGCCAGAGGCAGAACTCGATCAGACATCACAATCCATAAACACTACAGCTAGAGCTTCATTTATTTCATGAGCAGAGGATTGTGGGATATGTGCAGCTCCTTCAGTTATTGCTTTAATAACTCTTAAAACATATTGTGTGTTTTTGTTTTATGTGGCAATTTCGCGTGAGGAAAGTGAGTTAAGGCGTAATGATGAAGAATATTAAACATCTTTGAAATCATAAAAGTGTCTCGTGGGGAGTGTTCAGCATTGTCCTTTATGCACATTGTCTGTCTTTTCAGCATTTGATGTCGTCTTCTGTTGGTGTGTAATTGCTTTTAAACTCTCTGGAGTTTTGATGTTTCAACAAAAGACAAAAGATATTGTACTATTACTACACAACATTGATTTCTTGCTTCATTTAAGAACAAAGCACAAAGTACAATTCATTTTCCAGACGTAATAAGTTTCTTTGCGGTTGTATAATGTTTAAACTTTTAAAAAGCTTTATAGGGAAGTTTCTCAAGCACAGACTTTTCTGTGATAACTCTTACAGTGTACGGTTAAAGGCGGGGTGCATGATTTTGAAAAATGCTTTGGAAAAGAGAGTCGGGCAGAGTACCAAAACACACTTGTAGCCAATCAGCAGTAAGGGGCGTGTCTACTAAACAACATCGTTGCCTGGGTTGCGTATGTGTGGGGCGGGTCTATCAAAAGAAGGTCCAGATTCTATTGGGGTAGGGGCGTGTTTGTTTAGGTGATTTCAAATATCAAAGATGGCTTTCAGAGATCGTGCACCCCGCCTTTAATATACCAAAGTCCCTTTGACAAAGCTCCGCCCACATCTGTCAAAGTTTTTATAATTCCTAATAAAAAAAGAATAATTCAGAGTCAAAACGTCTTTGTAAGTTATGTACTGTAAATTGTAAAGCATTAAACAATTTAGCGTCTATACTGTATGTCTATGAGCAAACCTTCACCCACTGATTGACAGGCAATGAGTGTTTATTGGCTTTTGTGCTGTCACAGGTAGACAGGTTTGATTTCTTGCAGATATCTGTCAGGCTGTAAGACATTTTATGTGTTAAACCAGCTGACAACAATGATATTATAACCATGACATTTATAGCTCAAATCAGGCTAAAAATGATTTGAATTGCTGCGATTTCTCCCATAATTCCTTTAATGAGTGTTTTATCCATGCAGTTTCTATATTTACAATAGTTTTCTTATTTCACAATGTGTCTGTGCAGCGTGTGCGGACTCATGTCTTCTCATTTACTGGTTTGCTGGTTTGCTAGCAGCTGTCGTGTGCTGTCAGAGACTCTGTGCTGGGATTAATCCTCCATCCTACATGCTGTTTGTGCTCTGAATGAATGACAGGAACAGGATATACGAAGGGATATTTGTCAGTTTTGAGACAGTGGAGACCAAAATATGGTTTTACAGCAGTTTGCAAAACACGTTGAATCCAGGGTTTGACCGCCATAATTACTGTAGATCAATAAACTTGCAAAATAAGTCAAAAGTCTACATATGTTATATAAGGGAAAATTCCCATATGGCATAAAATATATATTTAAATATACAAAAAATTGGCAAAAAATATATTTGCTGAAATATATTTTGGAATGTGCTTACAAAAATGCATTTTTATTAATATATTTTTTGGCTTTTTTGTACATTTTGAAATATATTTTAAAAATAAATACATTTTAAAACATTAAAACTAAATTCAGCCCTCCATACATTTCAATCCAAGGAAATATATTCCTGTTGCATTGTAAGAAAAACTTTGTTAATGTTACATAACAGTTTTTAAAAGGTTAAAATTAAATATATTTTCAACTTCAGAAATATGCTTTATAACTTGTATTTAGCATATATTTAATACGGAGCCCCTAAGGGGACATGGAGCAAAAATTAAACAAAGTTTAGTTAAGTTTAGTTATTTAGTTTCACGTGCGCACTTGAAACTATCGCGTTTAGTTTCGCATGCTCACGTGAAACTTTCAAGTGCGCACATGAAACTATTGCGTGTGCACATGAAGCACGTGAGCACGCAAAACTAAACTTAAAAAAAATTCTGCACATGAAGGTTTCACGTTAGCACATGAGTTTCACGTGAGCACATGGAACTAAACTTTAGATTTTTTTTACTCCATGTCACCTTAGGGGCTCGGTAATTTAAAATATTTCTTGGAAAGAATAAATTTTTGCCATATGGGATGTAAAATTAGAAATGTATTTGCTTGCTCTTGAAATACATTTTGAAATATATGTTGATATATGAAGATTAAAACTAAATATGTTTCCAAATTCAAAAATATATTCAACTGAGCATTACGTTCTACAAAATGCATTTAGCATATATTTAAAATATATTTTTGGCCAAAGAATTTTTTTTCTTTATAACAAAATAAACTAGTAATCTAGGCCTAGGCTTTATTTTGTATAAATGAAAGAAAAAACATTGATTGCTTAACAATGTCAGCCAGACTCCTCAATAATACTACTTAAAACGTGAATAAATGAAGACAAAATATCGATCTGAAGTGAAATTATTTCATTATGTGAGAAGAAGGAGAGCTTAAGTGGGACAACGATCAATTCTTGAAAGAAAAATTGTTACAGAAACATAATGCCTGTTGTTCTTATTGGGACCCCTGAGATCTGTTGAGGAACATCTCATCCTAATGTTTGCCTTAATATAATCATCAAACTGCCAGAAAAATGATAAAGTGTCACATGCAAAAGAATATTAAAGTCTATTTCCCATAAATACTGTTCAAGCAAAGACTTTGATTGCCATTAAATAGCTGATAGTGGGTGATTATGGCCGAATAATGATTATGTATTACGCTTGCATGACTGCTGGATGTCTGTACAGATGAGGTTCACCAAGCAAAAGAAAGTCTTTATCAGTGTGAGATTTTTAATGTTTCTCAGCCAGCTGTCTGTTTATGCTCATTTAAGCTGCTCACCATCGCAAGACTCCGACTTGTCGTGACTCTTTTTGCAGATCCCATTAGAGCACATTAAGGTGCCATGGTAAACATTCTCCCCTGCCTGGATCTGCCCTGATTTTGGGGGGATTCTGGGGTCTGCAAGACCCTGTGAATCCTGCTTGTGTTCAGTTGAATCCATTCAGGCAGTAATTAGGAGGATGTCATCATCTAGAGATGTTTACTGAAGCAGCAACATTCTCTAAAGATGGTATTGTGAAGAATAGGAGTTTATAATGATCAAGCTGACAACATTAAAGAAATGTGTGCACATAGTCAATTGATAATGCATCTTATTTTACATTCATAAAGTACAACAAAAAAGTTTTAAAACTTTTACACATTTATCTTCTCTATAGATAACAACAGACACTCTCACTAAGCTATGGTGATAATAACATATGACATCACATGACACAAAACATAACACATGGCATGGCATGGCATGACAGGATGGCATGACATATTAACAATGGTTAGGGTTTGAGTTAAGGGTAGGTTTATTGACAATAAAAGATAACCCAACCTACCCTTAACTCAAACCCTAACTATTTTTAAACCCTGAAATTACTGTGAAATAATAGTTTGAGGAGTGTTTTTTAAAAGCCCCTAATCGAATCCTAAACCTAAATCTAACATGCACACTAATCTTTATCCTGCAATCTGATTGGTTATTGAAAATGTTGATCCAGGACCAACAATGGTGTTGATCCAGGATCACATCTTACTTGGTGAAATCACGTTCACCTGACTGGTCCATATGACATATAGCATGACATGACATGACATAACACATACCATAACACATGTCATGGCATGACATGACATATAACATAACATATAGGATGACATGACATGACATATTGCATGGCATATAACAAATAATATAAATCAATTTTTCCAGCAGAATATAATATGACTGATATACCCTAACCTACCACAGGGTGGCAGATGTTTATTAGAATGAATTCAACTACTGTATGCTCTGATGAATGTGTGCGTTTGTGTGCATGTGTTGAATAAAGTCATGATGTGAGATTCTTTGAGTTTTGTTGACAGGTTTATGTGCTGGCTGCTTCTAGCAGAGATTAAAGTTTTCCATTGGGCTCTTAAAGGAGAGCGGCAGGTGTACATAATCTGTTTAAATCAAACAAAATCAGACACCTTGCTGGGATGCTCTGAGTTCTGTAAAGCTGCATGGCTTTGGAAGCAGAAATATTTGAAGTTTTCATTGAACCTGGAGGCAATAAATAACTGAAGTATAGGGAAGTCAAATGAGGCTCGAACAAACTTCTAAAACTTATTGTCTGTTTTGTGTCTAATGACTCTTGACAATTTGTTGCTTTGGAAAGGCCGATAGTCTGAACTTTTTGCAGAAGTTTATAAAAATCTAATTAAACTATCCAAACTTGCAGACTTAAATGATCAGATTTGTGTCATTACTGAACAAACCCGCTGATTAGATTTATTCATTATAGTTGGTATCATGAGCTACAATGCCCTTAGAAAGATTTTGGACACTTTGGTAACATTTGATATAAAATTTGAATGTGTCATATTTGCTAATGGAAGTGATTGAAAGCAATAACCTTTAAAGGGGATATTTCACCAGACTTTTTTAAGAAGTCAAATAAATCTTTTGGAGCCCCAGAGCAGTGGTTTTCAAACTAGGGGCAGGGGCCCCCAGGGGGGCCGCGAGATGGTACCAGGGGGGCCCCAGTTTTATAACATTTTATAAAATACATTCATTTATCATGAATTTTGTGTAATTTAACCTAAAAAATAATAAGCCAACTAACCAACAGCACTACTAGGTATAATTTTATATGTTTTGTTTAATTAAAATATTACATTTTAAAACTGTTTTTATCAAAAAATTTCTTTCGGGGGGGCCGCGAAAAAATGCAATGTACACAAGGGGGGCCGCACACTGAAAAAGTTTTGGAACCACTGCCCCAGAGTACATATGTGAAGATTTAGCTCAAAATATCATCTAGATAAATTTTATAACATGTTAAAATTAACACTTTGTAGGTGTGTGCAAAAATGTGCCGTTTTTGGGTGTGTCCTTTAACATGCAAATGAGCTGATCTCTGAATGGCAATGCCGTGGTTGGAAAGTGCAGATTAAGGGGCGGTATTATCACCTGCTAACATCACAAGGGGAGCCAAATTTCAAATTTCCTTTTTACAAATTTTACATGATTAAATTTAGTTGAATTTACTAAATAATGAGTTCATTTAGAATTACTCACCTTTTTGTGTTACTTTTTCTAAAATTTGGTTAAAAAAAACAAGAAGTATTTTTTTTTAAATACTTATTTTTTATTTATTTTTTACTTTTATTTTTACTTATTTCATTTAGTTAAATTTACTTAGCCACAAAATCATTTTACAGTGTAGCGGGTTTTATTGCAACCATTTGATGCCATGCATAGTGATGAAAAACAAAATGGCAGCCTCTGATTAAAGACGATTTTTTCAAGTTGAGTAAAACTTTGACACTTCTATTGTTTTTATTTTTACATTCATATTGCCAATCCCAGTTTCAATTGATCAAACCAGACATTTAAAGTGTTCGAATACATGTTGGACCGTTACAAGCCCTGGGGCAAAATGCCATTTCTGTATTAAACATAGAGAGGTAAAGTTTGTGCAGTCTGACCACAGACAGGCTTCATTGTGCACATCCCTTAGCCAGGCGTAAATCCCACCGCTCCCACCCGCTTGTTCTTTACTTAATAAAATCCATTCCTAAAGTCAGACTGGGAAATGATCGTTCCAGAATTCAGCTCACAGGAAGTTGAGGTCACATTTTTGCCCTTTGGAGTCAGGGACATAAAATGCAATAAAAACAACAACATCAATGGCAACGATGCAGTCGGATCGTGCAATACCTCTGTGACAAGCAATGAAGGTTCTTCCACCATAACAATTATGATGAGAAACAGCATCATAATCAAAGGTGGAGTCCCCGCTGAGCCGTGTATTGTTATTATGATTGTTAACATGCATAAAATGGTCAAACCATCTGAGTGAATGCTGCTGTTCTTAGACTTTTGAGATTGAATCGCTCCAAGCAAATTCTATCAGGTTCCATATGGTGCTGTGAAGATGGTGTGCACGCCTCCTGTGGCAAACCACAAACTTGCAAATGGAAAAACTGGATAAGTTTCATGCAGTTGGAGGTTGTGGCAAGCATCACTATAACTATTGTTCAATTTTAGGGTCAGAACAGGAGACCAGAGTCAAATCTAGGGACAATAAGAACCACCTCCCACAGCAATCTAGGAACATATTTAAATCCGTCCTGCTTGTGCATGAACCAGATTTGTGTCTATTATGGTATATTATTGTCACTCTCTGACTCCAGATATAACAGCGTGATCTCTAGAGTTAATGGTGTATTGCTGTATACCGAGTATTTGACATGCATTAGATTTGTGGCGTATGCAGTGGTCGTGTCTCATCAGCTGGACATTCAGACTTCCAAATGTTCCAGCCTTGAGCACTCGCTCATGCCAGCAGCCAATTTAACACTCATAATTGGAAATCTGAGCTAGGAACGAACAGCCGTTGGTGACAAGCTGTGCAGAGTCAAGTTTACTATAGTGATAAAAATAGACTATTAGACTTTTTAAATGAAGGAAAAGAATAGTTATGTTAGACCTGTGGTGCTGATGAACAACATGGTCTGCTCGCTGTCCAGAGATCCGTGTGCCTGTTCAGGGATCCGTCTTGCCGTCCAGTGATCCTCTCGTCGTCCAGGAATCCTTCTCGCTGTCCAGAGATCTGTCTTGCTATCCAGTGATTCTCTGGCCGTCCAGTGATCCTCTCGCCATTCAGGGATCCTTCTCGCTGTCCATTGATCCTCTCGTCGTCCAGTGATCCTCTCGCCGTCCAGGGATCCTTCTCACCGTCCAGGGATCCTTCTCACCGTCCAGGGATCCTTCTCACCGTCCAGGGATCCTTTCCGCCATCCAGGGATCGTTCTCGCTGTCCAGGGATATGTCTTGCCATCCAGGGATCCTTCTCGCCGTCCAGGGATCCTTCTCGCCATCCAGGGATCTGTCTTGCCATCCAATGATCCTCTCGCCGTCCAGGGATCCTTCTCACCGTCCAGGAATCTTTCTCGTCATCCAGGGATCTGTCTCGCCATCCAGGGATCTGTATCGCTGTCCAGGGATCCGTCTCGATCTGTCTCACTGTCCAAAGATCCATCTCGCCGTCCAGGGATCCGTCTTGCCATCCAGGGATCCTTCTCTCCGTCCAGGGATCCTTCTCTCCGTCCAGGGATCCTTCTCACCATCCAGGGATCCTTCTCGCCATCCAGGGATCCATCTTGCCATTCAATGATCCTCTCGCTGTCCAGGGATCCTTCTCACCGTCCAGGAATCCTTCTTGTCATCCAGGGATCCGTCTCGCCTTCCAGGGATCTGTATCGCTGTCCAGGGATCCGTCTCAATCTGTCTCACTGTCCAAAGATCCGTCTCGCCGTCCAGGGATCCGTCTTGCTTTTCAGGGATCCTTCACGCCATCCAGGGATCCTTCTTGCCATCCAGTGATCCGTCTCGCCTTCCAGGTATCTGTATCACTGTCCAGGATACCATCTCGATCTGTCTCACCATCCAGAGATCTGTGTCGCTGTCCAGAGATCCGTTTGCAGGTCCAGAGATCTTTCTTGCTGTCCAGAAATCCGTCTTACTGTCCAGAGATCCCTCTCACTGTTATTAAAATCTTTTAAAACTGATCTGATCCAAAAGCAACCATTTTCCAAAAAAGATAGTTTCATAACAACTGCATAATAAAGCTGCGTTCTGTCCTAGCCTAGCAATGTCTAACATCAAACACTATGTTTTCTCTACTTCTCTATGTCAGTATTGAAATTTTATGACACACAAGTTTCCTATTTTTTTTTTGTTAGAAGAGAAGTTAGTTGCCTATGTATACAGAAGATGACAGGGCTCGGCTCGGTGGATTTGGGAACAGAATTAGCGTTCATTGATTTATCTCTGAACACATCCATGGTCTATAAGTAGAAAGTTTGCTATCTGTCCCTCATGAGAGTCTGTGTGCTCTCTAATCAGACAGACGTCTTTCAAATCAATTCAATCCTGAACAAACAATCTTATCTGTTGTGTCCAAATGTGCAGCATGTAGCCTAACAGTTTGTTACACTGCCATTGTATCAAACTCACAATGTCTGTACTCAGTGTGATATGTAAATGCACATGTAATAATGTTTAATTTGTCCTTCATGGTTGGACTGCGGTTGCAGGCACCACATCTAACTGTTGACATAAAACCTTGGTCTTCAAATTGTGACCGAGGTTCACCAGAGCAACCTAGACAGTGCTGGAGAGGATTTATAGAATGACAGACACGTCCGTCCAATTTATTGAGAAGGATTTGACACGGTGCAAAATCAATTGCGTGTCATTTTCTGTTCTCTTCAGAGCTGCTTTCATTCAAGAGTTGCAGCATACACAAACTAGTGTGCAATGTGTCATGTGTAACACATATAAACAGACCATTGACTTATGCTTCATTCTCATTGGCCAGTTCAGTGCTAAATTGTATCATTTTTTAAAATTGTACAATTTCCTATTTGCACATTTTCAATGCATGATTTTTTTTATTTTAACATAATACAACAATTCAAGTCCAATTATAATTTGGAGTCAGTTTATTGATTTATTTGGCAGAGATGTAATATGTGGAAAAATAGTCAGATATCACAAAATAAACCGCCTCAGGGGGACACAAATACTTTGGGTCTGGGTTTATTTTGTGAATTGTGATAATAGGAAACTGACACATTATCTCATTATTTCATTTTCTTAATAAGCACCTGTTTCTGATACCTCTATTTTTATGGCCTGAGATTGGACACGATCTATCTTCAGGACGAAGATTATGTGTAGATAGCTTTGTCTGGTCCATCTAGATTATATACAGTACATAGAGATTTTCTGTGAGATGACAAGGATGTGAAATTGTTCTGTTGCCCATGGCAATGCCGTACAGCACATCTCTCACAAACTCAGAAACTATTTAAAGAGAAAGAGAGAGGGAGAGAGAGATGTAATGATGGTGTAATGATCCCGCTGTGAATAGAAAATCTATAGATTTAAGCATTGTGGGCTTCATTTTCCAAAGCATAATACATACATATCACCAAATAGGACTATTCAGACTTTCAGACTTCATTTCAATGTCTTGTATTACTGTATGTACTGCCTGTTTTAGAAAGCCTATAAGAGAGTAAGACTATGGGTTACCCTAAACATTAATTTATACGCAACGCATTAGAATTGAGCTGATAGATCAGATGTATAGCTATTGCATCTTTTTTAAATAGCATAAATACACTCAAAAAATGGGTTTTGTAGCACTGTTCATTATACACAAATATATTTAGTTACATTAACACATACACATTTATTTTTAAGACAAAATACAAGTGTAATGTGTTATGCTAAATCAATTTGTTATTCACTCTGGTTTACCTAAATACCTATCTTTAAACTAAAGTAATTGGTTTACTTTGCGATAGAGAGTAGACCTATTATCAGGTTCATATTCCGGAACAGAGGGGGCGGTAATGCTCCATTAAGCTGGTTACCAACCGCTGGTAAAAAAGAAAGAAGAAGAAGAAGAAGAAGAAGAAGAAGAAGAAGAAGAAGAAGAATTTTTTTCAAACTAAAGGATGTGACGTCATTTTAACGACTTCCACGAAGACGGCGCGCAGGTGATGGTGTGGTAAGTAAACTAAATACGTTTATTCTTCAATCCATCTTAAAACATTGTTGAGGCAACTTTATTTTATGTTTAAGGCGATGGTGTTTGTTTTTGATGGTGATGATTTCACGTCATTTGTGCAGCAGTGAGGTAAAGTGTGTGATTTGTGCGTTTCAAATGTAATGGAGTGCTTCACGCGATCTGTCGTGTGACGTGTTTAAACCGTATTAAACGTGATGTACTCGTGTTTAAACAGTATTAAACGTGTTGTTCAATTTCGGCCATTATTAGTGTTTTATGATAGCAGCAGTGTTGTAAACTGCGTGATTTGTGCGTTTCAAAATGAACGGATTGCTTCACGTGTTCGTGGTGAGTTGAACTTCGATTTTCCGTCGTGTTCCGGTGGTAACGTTAGCCATTGAACTTGTTTTACTGGTGATAATAGTGCTTTTGAAACGTATTTTCCTGTGTTTAGTCAGAGCATTTTCTCAAGGGGTTCTTAAAGTTTATTTTTATTTGTTACTCTGAATGAATACTTAAAGTAAGTTATGTTGAAATGTAAAATTTGTGATCTAAAGTACTAAAACATGAAAGACTGCTGCACGTGCGTTGTGGTGGTTATCATAGAAATCATAGTACATATTCTAATTGATATATTCAAGACATGATATGCTCTACGTGTTCATTTAAGTAGGAATTATGCTACAGATGTAATATTGCATGACGACAAAGGCCCACTTTCACTTGTAATTTGTGTGCATGGCATGCAGTGCACTGTCATCAGAAAAAGAATACTTTGCTGACATAAACAGTCACTTAAAGAAGAGTAAAACGGTATTTTGCATGTTATCAGGTTGTGTTTTCCAATCAAATGTCAATGGGACTTCTATATCACACAAAAACAGAAAACACAACCAGCATTCACTGAGTGATTTTAAGCCTGGTGTAGTTTCCATTGCTGAAGTATTACAGGAGGTCAAAGGTTTTTATGGTGATAAGGCAAGTGATGCTTTTGTTCATGACTGAAGCCAGATGTGTTTTATTAAAACAGATTATTTAGACTAGAGCATATCACACGTTTTTTATGTAAACTGCATTGTATGTTAAAGTCTGTCAGTGCCTATTTCAGTTAGCTAGCTGATGATTGATTATCCATTGCTTGAGTTATATGGTTGGTGCTTTGTTTGGTGACTTTGAAAAGACAAGTCCACGCATACTGTATTGTAAAATATGCTTTTATTTTGTTAAATGGACAATTCATAAGTTAATGTTTTTTTAAACCATACTTACAATTGATTTAAAAAAAATAATTAACTAAATTTTACTTGTTTTCCACAGTCATACCACAATGACTTCTCCAGTCTGGCTAAAAGTTACAAAAGGTGATCCTTCAGTATGCCATTCCTACTTCAGTGAGTCAAAGGACCTGTCAAAGGAAATAGAAAAACAATGTAATCTACAAGGACATTTAAGGCTGCAGTTCATGGATTCTGACTTGGGCAATTAGTTTTTAAATCTCATGTACACATCTGAAATTCAAGACAAAAGTACACTAAAGGTGGTATTCCTGACAACACCAAGTGATTGTGACAACTTGCCCCCACCACAACTGAACAGTTCTCAAAAGGAGTACCTGCTCATCACCAGCTCTTTCATTTTCATCCTGTGACACAGTCATTTTGTCAACCCAATCTACATCATTAAGCTCTGACTGTGTTGCAAAAGTGTGTCTTGCCAAATATATAACCAAACTGAGAAAAATTGGCTGTAATGAAGTGAAATTAAATTTACTCAAGCCCAAACCAGCTGGAATTTCCAGTGCTGTTTACCATATATATATAAAAAAAACATGCAATGCTGAGGTGAACTACTGCCCTTACCATCCACAAACGGAGACATTCAAAACACTGGAAGTAGTCAGTTTAATACTTCTGTCTGAAATTAAAAAGAACAATAAGAAAACATTATGAATGCTGATGGACAAGACCTTTTCTATCAGGAGACATGAGGTTGTCAAGGAATCGCCTTCAATAGCAGATTTCAAAACTAGATGGCCTGCTCTTTCAGAAGGGAAGAGGTGAGTGAAAAGTTTTTGAGTCATTTATGTTTAACTTTATTGGTTTTGTGGTAACAATAATTTATTTTATTTTGTAGATTTGTGCACAGTTTAAAAGAATCACAACAGCCCCATTGGTGTCTACATACTTGGCGAAGATGAATCCATATTCTGCAAAGCTTATAAGGATCTATGCAAAACGAGGAGTCGTCAATGGACAGAGAATTAAAAACCTGCTGGTCTCCACAACACGGGTATGATGAACTGCACTCA
This sequence comes from Paramisgurnus dabryanus, assembly GCF_030506205.2. Taxonomy (NCBI): domain Eukaryota; kingdom Metazoa; phylum Chordata; class Actinopteri; order Cypriniformes; family Cobitidae; genus Paramisgurnus; species Paramisgurnus dabryanus. The sequence goes on from NC_133353.1 coordinate 8,536,154, forward strand.
TTAAAACCTTATAATAAAACTTCTTTTTGCACTGGTGAAATTGGAATTAGAAAGTTTCTGGAACTTGTAAAAAAAGAAACATAGGTACAGTTTAAAGTGTCCCTTTTTGTTGTTGTTTTCCACTTACATGCTGTATTTTGCATAATAATCTAAAAATAAAGGTAAATGTTTACCTGATATTGTGAATGCTACAATTAATAAAATTTTGATATTTACATATTTAGACTGACAACATTGATCAGACTCCGATCTTTCTTTGTCTACCTGAATGAAGACCCGACCAGTCTAATTAAAGAGTATTTGGTAAGTATATGTGCATATATATACTTTGCTGTATTATCAAGGAATTGAAATGTTGTGGTATCCCAGGTGAAAAAGTAGTACACTTCCATATTGTACTTACAGTGCTCTATTTTAAACTAATTTATACTTGGTATACTAAAATTTATTCTTTAGTACTTTTTAAGATGTTCTTAAGATTATCTAAGTGTACTTATTTGTGCTGTTTTGAGACAACATGATTATGAACTAAAATGTGCTTTGAATATACTATCTCTGTATTAAAAATGTATTTAGTTAAAACTTGTAAACTTGAACCCAACTTTCATACAAAGATGGGTTCAAGTTTACTACGAGTGGTACTTAAATACATTTTTAAAATAGATTTTTAGAACATTTTAGTTCATATTCATGGTGTCTCAATAATAGAACAGGGAAGTACAATTATACCTTGTTCACACTGTCAGTCTAAATATGATTTTGGTGCATATTCGAATCCATCAATTCCAATTCAATCACATTTAGAACGTGTGAACGGCCAAAAACCACATGAAATCAGTGTTTTTTCAAATCTTTTTCGGGCTACATCCATGGGTGGTTTAAAATCCTTTTCAAATTGCATTTCTGGAAATCCAAGTCAGTCTGACCGCTCTGATCGCATTTGTGTAGCTTTTCAGTTATGTCATGCTGTTGCGTCACATAAAACGTAAACACGTCAGATGTTGAGGCAGATTGTCGTGCCAACGCAACGTCATTGCCATAGAAACATTGCAGATAATCCAGAAAACGGCAGAATGCTACAGGACGAACAGTTGTGATCCACAATATGGACAATGAGTTTGTCAAATCGGATATGCCCTAAAATCTGATTTAGACTGACATTGTGAACAATGTACAAGATGTTTAAGATTATCTTAAGTAGTACAAAAGAAGAATTTTTAGTATACTACGTACAGAATTAGTGCATGAAAATAGAGCACTTTAAGTACATTATGGACGTGTACTTTTTCACCTGGGATAACTTTTTATTTTATCTCATCTCCACTCATGGTATTTCAAACCTAGTAGTTTCTTTCTAATGCAGAAAACAAGATATTTTAAATAATGTTGGTAAGCAAACAATACTTGCCCTATTTTACTTTTTGGCTGTTGTACATTATGGAATATGAGACCGTTCTTAAAATACTTCAGTTTTACAGAATCAAGTGATGTGTTGGTTTTGAATAACATTAAATGGTAAATGAGATTTTTCAGAACTTATTAATAAACATAAAATAATTTTATCATTGTCATTCTCACCTGCAGGATACAGATGCACCCAGTACCCAGGAGGCGATCCAGAAGATGGTGATGGGAGTGCTTGTTGTAAAAATGTATGGTTCAGACATCGAAGACAGCCCAGCAGATGTTGGAGTGTTATTAAAGGGATTAAGAGTTCTCGGACCTCAACAACATTGTGTATGCAACAACCATGCTGATGGGACTGAAATATGAACTGAACTTGAGCTACTTTCCCAAATTCAGGTACACTTTTGAAGTATTGCAGTTGTTGTTTCTGGAGCTAGATGGGAAGTAACTATCTCATAAAGTTCAGACGCTGAAGACCAAGCCTTTTGCAGATGTTTTGAGAAAGGAATGTTTTAATATTTCATATGTAAATGCCATGTTTTTGAAATGGCAGTACAATAACATTCAGGAAGTAAGCAGTGTCGTCAATTTATTTTGATAGTTTTGCAGTGTGTTTCTATTTAATTAGATTAATGTAGAGTTGTTTAAAGCTTTGGCTGTACGTAAATGGTCCTGCATCTAATTTGTCATGGAATGTTAACGTTTATAATGTTTTTACAGTACCATTTAACTTAAAATTATACCAAAGTTGTTGAAAAATCTTTGGAAGTCGCATGTGCCAGCTCTCTGAATGGAGAGCAACCTATTTTGTCAGTTAGCATTACAGTTGTGTAATACTGTTGTTTAATTATACGTATCCGGGGGCTTGAAAAAACTGCCTGAATGGTGCTTCGTGCATTTCATTTGTCAGTAAGTGTAAAAAATTGTAATGTTATAAGGTTACATTGTAATATCCAAAGTCCTTGAAAAACTTTGCAAGTTTTTCAAGTTGATGAGTGCATCTCATTTGTCGGTATATCCTTTAGGGTATCTGTAGTTTAAGTGCAATAAACATGGCTTGAAGAACTGGTGTCTGAGAATCTTTTATGAATAAAATGAATGTTATATAGAGTTTATTACAAAAAGTATATTTTTGTGTGTGATTTAACTTGAAATAGAAATTGTTGTGTTAAAGTAAATAAAAGTAATTGGATGGAACCACTGTCCACAATGTAAATGAGTTGTATGAATAAACTACTCTTGATTTGGACAAGCAAAAACTATTTGATTAGTTTGTACAAGTTAAACACATGTTCAGAAAACGTAACAATCTTAAGTTATGGATAAGTAACTAAGATAATTTTGTTAAACATTACCACTTCACATTAGTTATTTATTATTCAATTGTGTTGCTGCAACACAAGAATTTGGCATTGACTGAAAACAACCCTTAAATGTTAATAAAAACTAACTGGGTTGTGTGGAACCACTGTCCACAATAAAATTGTGTTCGTTTAAAGTATCATTTTTTTGAGTGTATCTTAAAAGAATAAAAGTATACAGTAAGCTTATAGTTGTAATATAATATGCTTGATACAGTATGTCAATAGTGTCTTGTGGGGAGTTCATCAGACCTTATGCCAACAGAAAGTTTGTCTACTTTTTTACAGTCTATGCTTCAGACTTTGATATCACACAGCGCCCAATTTACAATGTGAGTCTCGTTCTCTCTTTTGTCACGAGAGGACACTGAACTCACCAAACACAGGCCATTTACACCTTGACAGCGGAGACGAGTGGAGTCGCTGTAGAAGAAATATTCCCCTTAGGAGAGCAATCACTCCGGTGAAGAGGCGCTGAACTGCCCCTTCTGTTCCAACCACGACCTCTCTGCTTCCCCAACACCGCAGGTGAAGTTACCGGCCGAGTGCAGAAAGGATTTTTCTGGCCATCAGTTTCCACTGGCAGACTCTGTGGACTCCAGACTGCATCACGCTGTCTGCCTGAGTTGATTAGCACCTTGCCGTGTGTTTTTCCCGGCGGTTTTCACACAGGAAGCCTGGCAGCGTTCGTCTCTCTGGGTTTCACTCCAAGTAAACTCTGCTCAGAAAAATAAGAATGCACACACAAACTTCACTGTCACGCCGTGCTGCTCCAGCAGGCCGGCAACACATTGTGTCCTGCATTATATTAGTGGTGATACAGTGATGAATGACAACATTTTAATGTACAAATTCATGCATGTTGACAGCCAAAGCTGCTTAATACAAAAATTCATAATAATTCATTTCTAAAGGCTACAAACCCTTGTAAGCGTAGATGCCATTTTTATTGTCCAGCAACTTCTCACATAATACGATTATTTCAACTGAAATCATTATTTTGTGTCCATTTATTCATTTATTTAACACAGTCGTAAAGATGTGCACAATCACCAGGATATATTCAAATTTGCATCTGTAATTCCCCTCGGTTGCCGCTTACATTATTCCTGCCACCAGCCGAGTCCTCTGGGATCCTAGTGCTTTGTTTACTGTACTTTACAGCATTGATGTTCAGGCCGACTGTAATACAGACAGGGATGTCATAAACACAGATCATAAAACCCTGTAACATCTCACAGCAAGATATGAGTCTGAGTGATATGATGCTTCATCGATTCGCAGGATTTGTTAAGTGTCATGTCTGCGCATATAGGTCACACTTTGCCTGTTTTCTACCTTTAATAGAAAGCAATGTGTCAAGCTTTGAGAAAATAATGACCAGTGGTGCATCTCACAAATAACAGTCTGCCTTTTGAGGGTTAGTCTGCCCAACATCATTTCCTTTTCAATATTCCCATCCCGCCTCATGCCATTAGATCTGTTTGGAGTGAAATGAGGAAATGAGAAAGGATGCTTTCTGAATGCATCTCATCTGATGTTGGATAAACAGAGAGAAGGTAAGTATACTTGTCACATAGAGAAAGTCTGAGACAGTGATAAACTATATCATGCTCAGTCCAGATGCAATTTGCCATCACAGTATATAAAAGTGGTTTCAGAGCACTTTGTGCAATTTGATTTTTTCAGCCATACTTGGACTTCTATCAAAGACACGAAGAAGAAATCATTCAGCGGGAATAAAACAAACTGCAAATACTGAAATAAACCAGATCGAGTGCCAACTAACAATGAGATATTTATTTTATTTGTATTATTTTTACTGGCACAGAATTCAGCTAGATTTCAATAGCACTTATTCTCTTCGAATTTACAGGTTGCACACTTTTGAAAAAAAAAAAAATCCCCAAAAGGTCTAAGTCTTATTTAGCCTGATCTCATGGGAATTCGTACATATTTATTGAGTTGGCTTATTCTTATGAAATCATACAAAGTGATTTATATGAATATGTACGATTATTACAAAAAAACAATAATGAAACCCCACCCCTAGCACTGCACCTAACCCCAACGTTACAGCGAAAGCAAATCGTACAAAAAGGTAAATTTATTTCTAAGGAAACCTGTCCCAGACAGCTGACAACTCAGGGCCGGATCCGCGCCGAAGTCAACAGCTCTGGTGCGGATCTGGTGAGGGTCTGGCCCGGAGTCGTCTGCTGTTGACCGGAATGGTGAAACGTGATCGTGGATCAACACCATTGTTGGTCGTGAGTCAACATTTTCATTAACCAATCAGATTGCCGGATTAGGATTAGTGGGTATGTTAGATTTAGGTTTGGGTTAGGGGCTTTTAAGAAATACTCCTCAAACTATTATTTCACACTAATTTGAGGGTTTAAAAACAGTTGGGTTTGAGTTAAGGGTAGGTTGGGGTATTTTTGATTAAAACATGATCCAGGATCAACAAAAATGTTAATCCAGGATCACATCTTACTTGGTGAAATCATGGCGACCTTGGGGGAACATTGTCATGAAAATGTAAATTACAACTAAAAGACCAAAAATGATTTCATTTTTATCAGTTGTCATTAATTTACTAATTCAGCATCACTGAACTGAAGGTTAAAACTAGAGCAGAGGGTCTGGCAACTTTATACCAGAGAAGAGTCGAAGTGAAAATGTTCCTGGTATTTAAAGCACAACCACTATTCCGAGTCCACAGATTATACATCAGCTCCTGTGGACAACTGTCCACTTCAGTCAAGCCGATGAAGACATGGACTTATCAACACCATCGCTCAATGCAACCATCTGCACGGTGAAGCTTGAGGCAGAATTTTCATCAACTGCACTTCAGGCTCAGGGGAGCATTAATGCATTGCACACTTCGCACAAATGCTGTCCATTCCCATGCATCTGCACCTACAGAAGAGACAGCACCGTTTAAAATATACTCACTAAAAACAGTTGGGTTAAAAATAACCCAATAAATAACCCAATGGTGGGTTACTATAGCACCAACCCATTGTTGGGTTATTTTAACCCAATGCATTGGGTAGAAAGTTTTACCCAATTAGTTGGGTTATGAAATAACCAATTTGTTGGGTTATTTTTGCAATGCTGTTTTAACCCCATTATTATTATTATTATTATTATTATTATTTATTACTATTATTTGCTTTATAAATAAATAATACAAAACTTACAAATACATTTATAATGCTTTATTTTCATTTAGTCATTTGCACCTGCATTTAAATGTATAAATACAGACATGTATAGAAGCATAAATACATACACACATACATAAATATATACATACATAAATAAACAAAAACATAAGAACAAAACAAATCTACTCAATCTTATCCAACTACAAACTGCTTAAAAGCATAGTTCACACATTTTGTCATAATTTTCTCCCTCTCATGTTGTTATAAACCTGTATATAAGTCTTTACTTTGATAACCACAAAGGTATATTTCAAAGAATGTTTGAAATCAAACCGATCATGAGCCCTATTCATTTTCATAGTATTCTTTTTTCCTACTATGACAGTCAATGGGGCTCATGATCTGTTTGGTTTAAACATTACTCAAAATATCTTCCTTTGTGGTCATCAGAACAAAAAAATGTGTACAGGTTTGTAACGACAGGAGAGGAAGAAAATTATGACAATTTTCATTTTTGGGGGAACTGTCCCTTTAAGCAGGTGACAGTGTGTTCAGGAAACATCACATGGTACAAAATGTATTGTGTGTTACAGAAACTACTTAACAGTAGTGAAAGGCTTGGGATAGGCTACTCTGTATAAAATGTAAAAAAAAAAAAATTAAAGCATGTGTCAACTGCTGGTCTTGCTCCTGGGCCATGCATGCCTCCCCACGATAACAAAGGCTTGTGATTAGTCGAATTCATCCCATAGGAGGACATGGGGTCTTCGTCATACCTCCTCCTCCAAATACTGAATTATGTTTGTTTTCTGACCTGAAGACAGAATTTTCACAATGTAAATATGCACACATAAACAGGTTAAAAAAAACAAGTGTCATAAATGATACTTACAGGTTGCAAATTAATAAATGTTTGCTTTGCCTCTTGGTACTGTAGGAAGGCTGAACCATCTTGCTGGCCATTTTGTAAGGTTTTTAATGCAACATCTCCAAGAATGTCTACATTTAAAGAAAATAATAATTAATTAAATCTCAAAGCAAACACTTCTGGCACGCTGAATAAATACTCTACTTTGACAGTAGATGGCGCTGAATTGCAAATTCAACCGTTACCGGGGTTACAGTAAACAGTATGTGCAGGATTAAACAGCGCTTTATCAGGGATTATACTGAAGTAAAACGACAATAAAATGCCATCGAGTCATTTCTTAAGACATTTACATTCAGAATCACATTTATATTACAGCTCTGTGTCTATAACACAGACCGCCAAAATAAAATATTTGGAGCAAAAAGCAGCCGGTTGCATCCCTTACAAAAGTTAAAAAACGGTTTTTACTACACTTTAAACCAAAAAACATTGTTTGTTACAGAAACCATGGTTAAAGCAATATGGCAATCAATACGCCATGAAACTAACGTTATACTACTAAAAGAAGAAATTATTCATTTTTGTAAGGGACCATGCTGTTGGTGCTGTTTAGTATTAAAATAAATTGCGATGTCTCTCTACGTTTATGATGGCTTAAAAACGCGTGTTGGCATCGGTAACAGTTAATCAATGGAACAGGTGTAACGGACAAAAACTAGACAACAGCGTTTTTGTACACTTATTTAAACGTGACTGATAGTTTACTGTGTTTTAGAGCTTAAAGACACTTTGTAGCAAAATAAAACATTACACAGAGATATATATTTTAAAACGTACCTCTCGTGTCTGTCCGCACCTGGTCCGCACTCAGCAGTGGCACCGGTCAACCGTTGAAATTCAAAATGCGTGACGTGAGCCCGATTTTAACCCAACTCTCTGGGTTGTTATGGAAATAACCCAATACAAGCTAGGAATAACCCAACAGAACAACCCAATATGTTTAACCCACCTATTGGGTAAAACAAATAACCCAACGGTTTTTAGAGTGTAGCCATTCACCCAGAGGAGCTGCTGGTTTAAGATAAAGCACTTGACTAATGCATCGCAGAAGAATTGACCTGTCAGCGCATTTGTGGAAAGGTGGATGGAGAGAAACTCGCAATAAATTATTCCTCACGCTGTAGCCACCAGACCGCAGCTTATCAAACTAATGCCAGCAGCTGGGATGCTGTCAGGTGCGTAAACTGAGCATTTCCACTGGAGACGCCATGTGTTGCACACGCAACTTTATGGATCAATACCTCCGTTTCAATACTGAATCAATATATTGAGCAACAAATAGACGGCTTTGGCATATGATGAAGTGCAACATTTAACTGACTAAATGCAACTTACAAACCCACAGCTCAGCTAAAACATCATTTGATGGCAACTGTGATGTGCATTTATATTTACATTTGTTAATTTACCTGGCACATATATCCAACAACTTAATGGGGACATTTCACAAGACTTTTTTAAGATGTCAAATAAATCTTTGGTGTCCCCAGAGTACATATGTGATGTTTTAGCCCAAAATACTCCACAGATAATTTATTAGAACATGTTAAAATTGACACTTTGCATGTGTGAGCAAAAATATGCTGTTTTTTGTGCGTGTCCTTTAAAATGCAAATGAGCTGATCTCTGCACTAAATGGCAGTGCTGTGGTTGGATAGTGCAGATTTAGGGGCAGTATTATTATAATAAGAGCCCCTTCTGACATCACAAGGGGAGCCAAATTTCAATGACCTATTTTTCCACATGCTTGCAGAGAATGGTTTACCAAAACTAAGTTACCGGGTTGATCTTATTCACATTTTCTAGGTTGATAGAAGCACTGGGGACCCAATTATAGTTATTAAACATGGAAAAATTCAGATTTTCATGGTATGTCCCCTTTAAACAAATGAGAGAGCTTTTAATAAAATGTGCATTTAAGAGTTGATTTTAAAGGTTACATGCATCATTCGCACAATATTTAAAAGTGAAACTTTGCCTATGTAATAAAATACAGATTATTTGGTTTTTACAACCCTCAGGGTTTTAAATACAAGCTAATTAAAAACACAAAATTAAGTCTAGTCATCTGGATATGTAAGCAATAACATTTGGTTGCTAATGACCTCAACAATGCTAACTGGTATAGAATATTAAATCAATCAAATCTTAATTTCCATCCCTGTATGGCTAGGTTTAAGTTTCTTGGCTCTTCAGGAAGTTTGTACGTAAATGAAAAGCCTGCGTAATTGCCAGCTTGGAGTAGAACTGGGATGTGACACGACTCTTGTGGCCTACTTTAATCCTTGCTTTTATTCGTTCATCTCCCGTGAGATTGTGTGGCATTATGGGGGATCAATGCAGAATAGGCAGTCATTTAGAAAGACCCTTTCTTTCTGTAAGCCCACACTTAATGGAGCACTTAAAAGATACATGCAGTACACCCAACAGTCGTTTACTCAGGCCTGCCGGTGTGAGAGGAATCGTTTAAAGCACGTTGAACGGATCAATGGAGTTGTAATTGTCAGAACAAACGCTCAGTTTCAAGTCTTTCCAGTCCTCCCTCTCTCTCTCTCAGTTTTCTGCCCCATCTCAAAATAGAAATGGATTTGGCTTCCTTCTCCGATCGGTTTTCATTCGACAAGCTTCTTTAATAACACGCGGTAACAACATCCTCCGCTGCATTTCATCAATACGCATTAGTCCACTGTAATATCGCTAATGTATATGATGGAAGGCGTAAATGAATACTCGCTGGCTTCAAGCCGTACATTAGCTCTGTCCTTTCTGCGCTACTATAAACGTAGTGAATTATTAATGTCTGGGAAATGACACGACATCACCCCCCACCCTCGAGACCTGATTAAATTTAATCCGGAGAGTAATTCTTAATGCACTTACACCGGACTGACCGTACGCTGACCATGAAGGAGCATTTGCGGTTATGCAGGCTATTTACATTATTAGTGATGTTTGCCAAGGCATGTATCGCTGTACTGTTGGGTTTTGAAAAAACAACAACTCTGGTAACCACGTAGCAAAAACAATCTAGTTGATGCATCTGCGTCGTACATATCCGATTCATTTACATTCGGCGCACGTTCATGCATTTGTTCGATTTGTTGTGTTTTGTAAGAAACATATGTGCAAGGGTTCCTCGAGCAAGACCACATTAAAATTCACCACGTGCGGCGCAAAACCCATTTACCTTTTGCTTTCCATCAATTCTTACAATAGCCGCTTGTCCTTTTCCCACTGTGTATATAAACAGTCCAAAGAAGCAATTAATTGTGGCGATGCCGACGATTCCGGCCCATGGAAAACACTGCTATTACAATCTGAAATATCTTCTTCATCTAAGCAACAGAAAGGTTAGAGAAACAACTGGAACAACACTTTAAAACAGACATGAATAATTACTAGATTTTTCAAGGTGACATTTAAAATGAATCTTAATGGGAGAAGGCGAACGCTGGAAGTCAATAAAGAGGACGGGGCACTAGTACAAGACAAAGAAAACATGGAGAGATGCGTATAAATAGCATGAAGTGTGAAAACTTCCAATTTGCCATGCATATGATACGCCAGTCCTTCCCGTTCACTTAAAACGGTGCATCTTTTTTTGTAGCCTATTAGTTCCTCATTTTTTTCACATTTTTTTAACCATTGTCACTTGGGTTTGGGGTTAGAACAGCTTTTTGTTACATAAAATGACACCCTAAACCAAACCGCAATTTTAACCCCAACTCCAAGCAACCATAGTTTTAAAATAGACAAAAACATGGAGAAACCTATATATTAAATAACATCCTAAAGCAAATCTCAAATCTAACCCCAAACCCAAGCAAAAATGGTTTAAATAAAGAAATTGAGTAACCAATACATAACACGACAAAAAAAGATGCATGTTTTATGTTTCACTCATGTGCATGAATATGTATGAGCTTTCACACTTTGTGCTATTTACAGTATACGCATCTATGAGACTGGGTAGCATATACTAGCATGTTATTATTATAAACAATGATCTAAACATGCTCGGCGTTGCTGTAATGACAGCGTCTGGCAGCGTGATGAAGGTTCATGTGAGAGAAAACTGAAATTGTGTCTCATTTGATGCACATTGCTGGAATATAAAACATAGCACAATGACATTGACGATGAAGAGGAGAGAGCACTTAAATGAGGAATAATCGGACTTTGACTTACATTCATGTGCTTAATGGAGTCTTGGCAGTGTTGTGCAAATGTACAGATTGGCAATTGATAATATTAAATGCCAGAATGACAGCGTGATGCAGGACATTCTGGGATTTGCTATGAAAGCTGTTTTATAATGAACTCTAGTAAACCACTTAGCATCAGTTTAAAATCAATCAAGAAATGAAATCAAATAGCAAGACAATGGAAATCATCACAGCGATGCCATTGAAGAACCATTGTTGGTTCCTTGCAGAACCATTAGGTCGAAGGCTCTTAAAAGAACAGTTTATTTCATACCTTGTTATAATCTAGGGAGAACCTTTATCAGTAAAAAGAATCTTTTGTGAATCCAAAAAGTTATTTAGATGTTAAAGGTTCTTATGGAACCATGGTTTTTCTATGGTTCATCAGAAAAAATACATTTATTTCAAGTTTGTACAGAGCCCCTAAGGGGACTTGGATAAAAAATTAAATAAAATTTAGTTTTGAGTGTGCACGTGAAACTTTCGCGTGTGCAATTGAAAGCGAAGGTTTCATGTGCGCACAGGAAAGTTTCACATGCACACGCGATAGTTTCACTTGTGCACTTGAAACTAAACTTTTAAAAAAAAACTGCACATGAAGACTTCGCATGAGCACATGAAAGTTTCACGTGAGCACACGAAAACTTTCGATTTTTTTTTACTCCAATGTCACCTTAGGGGCACGGTAGGATTGTAACAACATGAGAGTGAGAAAATGATGACATAATTTTTATTTTTGGGTGAACTATCCCATATCAAAACATATTTAATAGTAGGGCTGAAACTAACGATTATTTTAATAATCGACTAATCTGTCGATTATTCATTTTCAACCCTTTATTCAGAAACAGAACTAAAATCTTTAGAAAGTGCACAAACTTGTTGCTCCTTGAACATCTCTGAGTTGTTAAAAATGGACTAACACAAAAAAACATACACATGTCATGTATGCTTTACATCTGCCAAACACATAATACCATCTTCTAGCTATGCAAGCTGTTTTTTCTGAAATGTGTCTCATTTCTTAATGCAATACAAGCATGCATTGCTTTTTCAGCATTGCCATAAGCATACATCAGTTATTACAGTAAATATCACTGTCTTCTCCCTAATGTGTTTACAGCTGCCCAAATAGCAATGCATCTGATTTAATGGCCCAGACATCTGAAGGAAACTCTATTGCCCTTTCTGTTAGGTTGTCATTCACAGCAACACATTAAGAAGCTACAACAGGACGGCACGCTTGCATTGCATTCGTATCTGCACATCTGCAGCTGGAGGAGGGCTCAGAGGAACATGCTGGTGGTTCTTCATGCCTCTTTCACTCATGAGGGATTTTAGACTTCCTACACAAACTCAAAACAGGTCAACAAAGAGACATAAAATATGCCAGCATCGCTATTTGCTACAAGCTCAGCAAACTGACTCTGTGAAATGTCTCTTTTGAGGAACGATCTTGCTGGAAATTGCTGCTTTGTTGTTTAGCTCTCTTGCAGAAACACAGCGTGCATCTTTTGCTGAAACGCTTCAGTTCACCGTAGCTCACGAACGCACCTCATCTCCAAATCACAGCTCCGCATCTTAGCCGGCAGCCTGCGTTTTGATTATATATGAAGGGCACTTCACACAATGCAATCAATTTCTAGGGTGGTTGAAAGAATAACACAAAGTGAGGGCTGTTTTGTTTGGTGAACCCTAAGAGCTGCAGTCCATTTGCTCAACCTGGCAACTGGAGAATCAATAATCTTGATATTGCGGCCATCAACCCACAGGACATCAGCATAACATCAACGTAAATGGAAAATATGCTTGTGCATATCTGATGTGTTCAACATATTTTGTTTTCTCTTTTGAAGTTTGTTCCTGTGCTGTATCTCACCTGATAGATGATTGTGTTTCTTAATTTCTTAATTGCACCAATGCCAGAGTTTATTGCTTGGATGTTTTGGATGGGTGTTAGATTACTAAGTTGCTTAAAGTCTGAAGATCCCACCCTCATGTTTCTGTGATCTTCTGCACTCTAGATCAGCTTTCTCCTTCAAAGTCCGTCCATGGGATATTTTATCACTTACCAGGCAAAAGTTAAAGTTTGATCTTCTTACAACCACAATCTGCTACACGCTTATATAATGCAGTTTCTGTGAGCCGCTTGACTTTCTGTATTATCTGTGAAGTTTACGCAGATCAATCTGTTCATCTAAAACGCATCAAGTCATGTAATTGGGTACTTCAGTGTGAGTTTATTATCCAGATATCCAGAGTATATAACAGCCTCTAAAGTCCTCACCCCTGTTGTCTTTATACTCCTTCATAATCGAGTTCCTTTCCTTCCATCCCAACTGTCTGATGCTCTGAATTCAGTCCATTAATTGGGCAGCGAGAGTCGTAGCATCTGCGAGGAGCCGGCGGCTTTACTCCTGCTTGATTTATGACTGCATGGGCCAAATCATAAAGAGCCCCGCTGAACACAGATACAGCAGCCCATCTTCCTCTTCCAATTTACACAGACACGGTTAAATCACAGGCCGTGAATCACATTACAGTAAGAGTGTTGTAGGAAGAGTCGTGTTTGTTCTGCAGGATTTCCTCTGGTGATTGATGTTGTGGTCGGTGTGAGGTGAGGAGTGTTGATTGTGGTGTCAAACTGACTGCTTCTGGGTCATTTATAAAAACAGAGAAGTGTCCTTCTAAAACTCAAAACTGTTCAGAGACCAATTTTAAACTTGTGCACCCAGCAAAGGAGTTGGCTCAGACAAATGTTAAATGTTAAAATTGTCATTCGCTTCGGATAAAAGTGTCAGCAAAATGAATAAATGTAAATATAAATTAGTCTATAAAATCGGATGTCAAAAGCCCTTTTCACACAGAGATTACGGAAAATACACGGAAAATCTAATTTTTCCGGGAGCGTCTGATTTTTAGTTCATTCACACTGATAATGATTTTTCGAAATTCACACAGGGGGAAAGCGTTAACGCTTGAAGGAAGGCTTGTCTAAAGCGTGGCCAACACCCAATCACAGTGGCCGCAACGCATGCTCCGGTCTTCCATAAACATGATCGGCTGGCCCTGCCTAGGTTATTTGCATAAGGCGATCTGATTGGCTGACGCACACATTGCCGCTTGAAAAGTTGCTAAATGTTTAACTTCTGCCCCGAGCAACGGCAGTGACGCGGCGCCAACGGATCCACAATTCAGTTTGCCAATGCTTTACGTCACCAATCGAAAGTAAATGGGAAGTATTAACACTTAGGCCCTGTGTGAATGTACCAGGATCGCGTGATGCTCTGTTCTGTGATGCTGGTGAATGATCTCAGCTTCAGCACGAATAATGACGAGCTCCCTGATCTCTGCTTCAGTCCAGTTTGCCGACATTTCTCGTTGTGAATGTTGATCTGCGTTTAAATCACTGTGTCAAAGAGCTGAACTATAACTTCTGGTTGCGATTTTTACGCACATCCTCACTACGGCACACCCCTTACTGCATTGTTTCTGTCCGGTTAACCCAGAATGCTTTCAGGTAATGTTACAACAATGTTACTAATAACCGTGATATTAAAAGCCTATGATTATAGATATCATGTTAATACTACACACAATTCGCAGCATTTTTGTCAAATCAACAGATATTTTTATGTTACTTTAACTTAAAAAATTAAGTTAAACAATTTCAACTTGCATTTATAAGTTATGTCAACTTTTTTAAGACAAAACCTAAAATAGTAGGTTGAATTGACTTGCAAAACCAAGTTGTTTTAACTTTGTGCTGCATTTTTTTTTACAGTGCATACATTGCAGAAAATGATTTTCAAGAAAAATAATTCTTAGTATTTTTGTCTTGTTTCAGTAAAAATATCTAAAAAGTCTTAAATTAAAATGTTTTTTCTTGATGAGCAAAACAACCCAAGAAAATAAATCTAGTTTTAGACCAAAATATCAAATTGAATTGATTTTGTGCATAAAACAAGCAAAACAAAATATGCCAATGGGGTAAGCAAAAAATCTTGAACATTTGTCTTAAACACAAAATTTTAAGAAAAATATAAAAAAGCTTATCCCATTGGCAGATTTTTTTGCGCAAATCACTTCAATTTGATATTTTTGGTCTAAAACCTAGAGTTATTTTCTTGCGTTGTTTTGCTCATCAAGAAAAAGCATCTTAATTTAAGAATTTTTAGATATTTTTACTGAAAACAAGACAAAAATACTAAGAATTTTTTTCTTGAAAATCATTTTTTGCAGTGTATGATAATATCATTATTAATTAAGCAGCCATTTAAAAATTTGCTTCAATAGGTAAGGGTTACAAACTACCTTTTTATAATTCAATTACATTGATAATTAATTGGCAAAAAACTATAAAATAAATAAAACTAAATTATACAATACTAAAGATGAATTTGATACTTTGCAATAGATATTGCGATATCATCTTTATTGTGAGTTATAATCATGTGGTGAAAGTTATATATTGTGACAGCCCTAGTCAGTGCCGGCGCCAGCCGAGCGCTGATGAGGGGGCGTCTAAAATACCAGAGGGGGCGATCACATGAATGCATATAATTCCCCCAGCTAGAAAATACATAGGTTTGGTACATTAAGTTTTAAAGTGTTATAAACAAACATCTCTGTAATACAACCACAAAAACTACAGCTGTGAGCAACGTAAAGAGCTCTGAACAATACAACAACAACAAAAAAACGCATACCTAACGTCACATATTAGCACAACACTACTCATTAGAAGTTCAGACCCAGAGGTAGAAATAAATTTTACGTAATGGTGGGGGGCAGTGTTGGCAAATAGAGTTGATGGTTTTCAGCCCAAAAACGGTCCAAACGCAACATTTTATCAACATTTTGGTTCAATTTGATCATATAACGTAGTTATTTTAACTGCCACAAGTAATGCACCAAGCTAGCGATTAAGCAGCTAGAGAACCACAATAGCAAAATGGCAATAACTCGTTTACATATACAGCTATGCTGTAGGATAGGCTAATTCAAATTCGTTAATTATAAATTTAACAATGTCTGTTTTTTATCTATTTACTCCTGATAAACAGGTGTGTGTGAGAGAGAGATCGTACAGGCTTACCTTTAACGTTAAATGCAGAACAATAATAGGCTGTTGGTTGTACGTTGACTTGCAAGGATGCTGAAGAACATGAACATCTGAACTTTTCAAAACTATGTACAGTCTGGCTGAAGTTCATGGTGCCCGAATTGACTTAATGACAGCCGAATATTTGGATCTTTGCACCTGAAATGCTCCGATAATTCATCCACGCCACGGCATTAATTGATGTGTGACAATCCGGAGTCCGGTTTGTAGAACTTCCAATGCTATTTTCCATATATCCATTGCTACAGGGCAGGCCCAGGTCACTCTCACACTCCTGTCTGTAAATTTTTATATAATTTCCCGCTTCGACATCTTGATTTCCCTCTGAGACTCAGAACGCGGGCTCATTGTCGGCGTGCCTCAAGCCGTCAACACAAACTTGTTCAACTTCAGGCGCGGCTGCAAGAACCAACAACCACATGACGTCAAAGTACCGCGAGAACGATTCGAGAAATCATACTAAGTGTCGTTTCGTCTCGCTCTCGCGGCATTTTGACGTCTTCGCCTGATGAATTCGAACAAGCCTATAGGCTATACATGAGTGGGCGTGTGTCACGGTAGAATACATGCACACTTGTTTTTTTGTTTTGTTAAATAATTAGACTTTAAAATTCCCTTTAGGAAGACAATACACAAGGCAAACGTGATTTTTAAATAGCGCATTTTATCATTAAAATCCCATTCAACATTAATGGTGATCTGAGGGGGCGGGATAGTGCCAGTGAGGGGGCGACGCCCCCTCACGCCCCCTCGTGGCGCCGGCCCTGGCCCTAGTAGAGTACATAGACTCCATATTGACTCCCCATTGCTGCTATGGGTCAACGACATCACCATCCTGGTCTTGCCATTCCCAATATTGCTGTGCAGTTGACCTATGGGGCAGCAGCCAATGCGGTAGCTGTCTGTGGGTTTACAAGTGTTATTGTGGAAAGACTGAAAAAACTCTCACCTCAGTCTTTTTAAGAGCAGACTCAGAGCAGTCTTCAAATCAGTTTCAGTCTAATTTGTCCAGGATTGGACAATGCTGTTTACACATGACCTGTAGAGACAAGCCAAGGCTTTATGTGGTTAAACGCATTCAGTGCAACAGCAGGCTTTCTAGAGGTCAAGGACTGAGTGTTGGTTTAAAACTTAATGACTGTGATGTCATGCTAATAAGGATTGCTATCCATTCTGCTGTCTCGTGGGATAAATGAACATGTTTAATTTATTAATCCAGCACATAGGATACTGATGAAGGTCAAAAGCAATAACCCATCCTTAACAAGTCTCTGTAAGAAGGATCTGGACTAAGAAAAGACTTTATAAACAGGGATATCAGTGCTGATGGTTGGTAGGCAATAAAGACTGACAGTTCTGAACACAATGTTGTTTTACCGCTTTGTGATTTATAGTTTACAGTCTCACAATCCACCCTGCTGTTTGCCTGAATTACAGCCATCAACAGAAGTGATGGATGAGATGTTGAGATGTGAATCCTGGAGATCAGCGAGTTTCAACATGACTCCTGCTTCTCAATAAGACCTTGGTTTAAAACAAAAACAGAAAAAGCCTCATGCAGCAGCGAACGGTAAAAGTGCAGCTAAAATACAAATTGCATCTCAGGATCTGAAAAGCTCAATATAAGAAACATCTCAGCTTTAGGTGGCACATGACCTCGATCATAGCCCGATCTATACTACACACAAAAATGGTTGGCTGGTTTGGGTTTAAAGGTCCACATTGCTCCGCTTTTTAAGATGGTACAGTATTATTAAAAGTTTTCAAACACTTTCAGCTTCCCACTGTGAATCTTTCAGATCTCGTCTGACCTCGGGTCTCTCATGTCAAGCTGGTGTTAAAGTTCAGGAAAACATATCTCTGGAGAGCTGCGGTCACGGTCCAATGACCTGCAGTCAGAACGCAGCCACATGTAAGACTGAAAATATCTCATCATTACTGGGTTGTCTGAAGATTGAAGAGAGCTGCAGTCGAGCTTGAAATGGGCCTTTCTGGGTTGTGATGGACATATCGAATAGTTTGAAAAGTGGTTAACATCATGAAATCAAGTTTCAGATCGTTTCTAACAGTAATGCACATATGCAATCATATGCAGTGAAAAGTATTTGAACACAAAAGAATATTTTTCATAAATGATTGTAAGCAAACAATACCCAATTCACGGTCCCCATTGACTTCCATAGTATTTGTTTATCCAACTATGGAAGTCAATAGGTAACATCAACCCTATGCTTACCATCATTTATCCAAAATTTTCTTTTGTGTTCAACTGACAAAAGAAACTTGTATAGGTTTAAAGAGGACACCATGAAAATCTGCATTTTTCCATGTTTAAGTGCTATAATTGGGTCCCCAGTGCTTTTATCAACCTAGAAAAACATTCTCTGCAAGCATGGAAAAAATAGGTAATTGAAATTTGGCTCCCCTTGTGATGTCAGAAGGGGATAATACCGACCCTTAAGCTGCACTATCCAACCACAGCACTGCCATTTAGTGCAGAGATCAGCTCATTTGCATTTAAAAAGACACACCCAAAATGACAAATTTTTGCTCACACCTACAAAGTGGCAATTTTAACATGTTATAATAAATTATATATATATGATATTTTGAGCTAAAACTTCACATATGTACTCTGGAGAGGCCAAAGATTTATTTGACATCTTAAAAAAGTCCCCTTTAAAGGTGCAGTGTGTAATTTTTAGTAGGATCTCTTGACAGAAATGCAAAATAATATACAAAACTTAATTATCAGGGGTGTATAAAGACCTTTCATAATGAACCGTTATGTTTTTATTACCTTAGAATGAGACGTTTTTATCTACATACAAAGAGGGTCCCCTTACATGGAAGTCGCCATTTTGTGCCGCCAATTTTCTACAGAAGCCCTTAACGGACAATTTTTTTACTAAGTTGTCTCCAACGATGACATGTTTTTCCGGTGGCAGGTTCTCTATGTGTTTCAAAAGCAAGGGGTGAGCAGTGCAATTCGCAACCTCACCACTAGATGCCGCTAAAATTTACACACTGCACCTTTAAAACAACATGATCGTCAGTATATGTGAGCCTGGACCACAAAATTTTAATTAATAGTCATAATTTTGTAAAAATTGTGAGACTTATACATCATCTGAAAGCTGAATTATTTAAGCTTTCCATGTGGTTTGTTAGGATGGGACAATATTTAGCTGAGATACAACTATTTTAAAATCTGGAATCTGAGGGTGCAGAAAAAGCAAAATATTGAGAAAATCATCTTTTAATTAACTTTTAAAGTCTTTCCATTCAAACTCATATATGTTATTAAAAGACATATTTATATTTAATTTTGTGTAATATTAAACGGTACCTATCAAAATGATTTGCAGCATCCGGGTTACCATGTGTTATTAGTTTCAGGCTGTTGTTATCTCGGAATAACATACCTCTGAATGTCACGACTGGCCAATCAGAATCAAGCATTTTAGAAAGTCACATAATATGAGATGTAAATGAGGGTGTTCATGGTTAGCACTTGATGTATGCTCATTTTAAAGCAATGTCAAAACTACTCAAATGTCATTAAAAATGAAAAAAATATTGTGTTGGGTTTAAGATCATTAAGTTGCAAAAATGAACATTTTTAATGAAGCAGTTGTATATAAACAACCTATTACTCCTGTCTTAAAAAGATATTTTGTCATATTGACTGCTGTCATTCGTAAATGAATGTAAGTTACACACAATGGCACTGTAAGAATCCAATCATGTTCAGAATAAAACATCCATTACTGCAAAAATGATTTGCTCTTTTCACAAAAGATTACAGACAAGTAGGCAAAAAAGCTGCAGTTAGTAAGTTGTGCTGCACATGTCAAACTTTTACTCTTTAAACATTCATTTGTAATTGAATGAATCGTTTTGGCACAATGCATTCATTTTTCTCATACATTCAGGTCTCGCTGCTGAGAGACAGTTCACATGGTCAGCAAATCTCTTTCTCTCTTCTCATGAATATTTTTAATTCAACATAAAGATGTGTGGGAAAATAATTTTTAAACTGATAGAAATCTTTGAGAGCAAACAGACTGAGCTGAGCGAGTTAAAGCAAAGCTGCTGCTGAAAGAGCAAGAGAGAAATCTCCCGCTGTCAGCATTAACCGCTCTAACCTAATCTCTCTCTCTCTCTCTCTCTCTCTCTCTCTCTCTCTCTCTCTCTCTCTCTCTCTCTCTCTCTCTCTCTCTCTCTCTCTCTCTCTCTCTCTCTCTCTCTCTCTCTCTCTCTCTCATTTAAACTGTTGTGTTTTATGATCTACAGACTACAGCACCATTTAAATAGCATCAATAACAGCATTTGATTTACAGTAAAATAACTAAGACCTAATTGGGTTACATACTTAGTTGCATGTTAATAAATAGACAGCCAGAAATACCCCAGATATGAAATATGGAGTTCAAATAAGATTCACTTCATAGAAGTCATTGTGAAAATATTTACAAGCATAGACAGAGTCATATTTGAGCTCATTTAACCCATAACATTTTATCAGGATTATACACAAACATGTTCAGTAATATCGGTCTATGAAACATAAATTTAAAGGGGACATATCATGAAAATCTGACTTTTTCTGTGTATAAGTGCCCAGTGCTTTTATCAACCTAGATAATGTGAATAAGATCAACCCAGTAACTTAGTTTTGGTAAAGCATTCTCTGAAAGCATGTGATTTGGCTCCCCTTGTGATGTTAGAAGGGGATCTTATTATAATAATACTGCCCGTTAATCTGCATTATTACACGGCTCTCTGGAATGCTTGATTCTGATTGGTCAGTTGAGACATTTGCAGGTTCGTTCTTTTCAAATAATAACCGCTCCAAAGTAATTACGCATAGCCGGTACTACTTGTATGATTAAAATCGCTCCGCGCCAATAAAGATCAATAAAGATTACTGTTTGGCGCCATCTTGTGACAAACACTGGACAACCACAATTAAGAATGGACAATTTTGACATTGATTTTAACATGTACGGAAAAAAACAAAACATTTAAACAGTGGATAGAAGAACGAACAACAAGACACAGAGAGCTTACTGAGACTGAACTTGACAAGCATGACAGCTACGAAGCCAACACACAAAAAAATACAGGATGGGCATTAAAACTTCTCAAAGACTGGCTAAAAGAGAAAAAATGGAGACAGACAAGTATGAAGCAGAGGATCTTAATAAGGTATTACGATCATTTTATGCATCTGTGCAAAGTTTCGCGGAAGGATAAAAATGTTAATTTAACCCTCGTGTGGTGTTCATATTTCTGTTACTTAGACAATGTTTGTGGGTCTAGTGGACCCACTGCATTATTTGTATCTTAAAACAATGCAGTCATACAAATTTATGTATAATTGTTTACAGATGTTTAATTTAGCCTTATTGCAGTAAAATAAACAGAATATATGGTTAATATTTGTCATTTACCACTAGTAGAGGACTATTTATAGATTCAAGTGCTATTCGTTTTTGTGATAATATGAAATAAGAGAAGAAAATTCTATTCTCCCCCAGATATTGGGGAAAAACATGTTTATCTTAAATAAGTTTTTATCACTTTTTCATCTCAAATACGTTTTTCATCACTTTGATGTTTAATTCTTTGAACTAAGTTTGAAATTGTACACATTTGTGTCAGTTTACATAGCACAATCCCCATCTGGAAAGATGCCGTATCAGAACATATCATCCACATTGAACACATAACCTGTTCATGTCAGCCTACACAACACATAAGAAGCAAATTTTTACCATGTAGCTGTGTTGCATATGCATTTCTTGTTTTTTAGAGACATATACTGTGTGTTCCTCTCCATCTTATGTCCACACACACTGCAGTACAATGTGTTGCTATTGGCTACAACCTAAAATGATAAAAATGCTTGGATATAATTTTTACTTTCTCTATTTCTACTTCTCTATTTACCTTCTCTCTCTCCGCACTCATACGCACACACACACGTGCGCGCGCACACCATAGGTTTTGTGGTAAACCCATGGTTTTACAAATGGTAATCAATACACCAATTTACCATGATTACTACACTTTTACTATAATACAAGCATGGATATTTTTTGTAAGGGAGATAATGGGAAAATGTAGAATGGTTCCTGTTAGACAGAAGGTAAAGTGTTTGGGACAGTGGGGGCAGACAAGTGTTCATGCTTGATATATAACATGTTCTATCCTTGCGCTGCTACAGCAAGTGCAGAAGGACAAAACTCTGACATGCATCCATCACATAATGTACAGACATAAATACAAACACACTCATGCACTCACATCAGTCCCAGATAGAAGAAAAACAGAGTGAAGTTACATAGCACATTCATTTTTTACACTCTTATTAACCCCGGGTCCAGTGGACCCGAACACTACATATGTAATATAAATGTGAAGGGGGGGTGTACAGTGTACAGTCATTATAAAGCTGTTTATTTCTATGTTCTTTATAGAAAATGAGCCAAGGCCAATGAATCTGAGGTTGAAACAATAATTAATTGCATAATTTTTCTTTTAGTAAACATTAAAAACGGGTCCCACAGACCCGAACACCACACAAGGGTTAAAACAAATATGCCAATAAAATGTTTCAAATTCATAATCATGTCCAGTTTTTTTTCTTATGTGGCAAGTAGTCGTGTAATAAGCGGGATAATGTAGAGGCAGCCGGTAGTTATTGGGAAATAAGCCCCTTCAGTGTGATACAAGACCCTCCGCTTCGCGTCGGGTCCTGATCACACTGTCGGGGCTTATTTCCCAATAACTACTGGCTGCCTCTACATTATCCCTTAACTATCCAACCACGGCACTGCCATTTAGTGCAGAGATAAACTAATTCACATTTAAAAGGACACACCCAAAAGGACACATTTTTGCTCACACCTACAAAGGGCCAATTTAAACATCTTATAATAAATTATCTGTGTGGAACTATGAGCTAAAACTTTAAATATGAACTCTTGTGACAACAAAGATTTATTTGACATCTTAAAAAAGTCTTGTGAAATGTCCCCTTAAACTAACCTGATTCAGAGAAACTAGTCCCATCCAAATCTTTCTTTCTTTCTTTATTCTTTACGTCATTTCAGCATCTTGGCAATATTCATGGTGCGAACTGGTTAATTCATACACAAGTTAATTCAGACAAGTTAATGCAGAAACAGGTTGGGGGAGGGACAATTTGGCATCTCCAATTTGCCTAACTTGCATGTTTTTGGCCTGTGGGAGGAAACCGGAATACCTGAAGTAAACCCACGCTGACACAGGGATCCCATCCAAATAAAGCTTAATAATTGTGTTTTCACAGTTTCAGATGTATTAAGATTGACTCTTTATTTTCACACAAGCCTTCAGAATGTGAACAAACACACATCATTACAAGTGTTGTAGAGCATAAAAACACAATAAAGTATCCAAATTGCTTTGCAGACAGCAGCAGTTTGTGTGCGGCTCATATGGAGTCTTTTAACCTCAGATCACAGATCCACACATTTCATTGAGCGTCTGGTGCACAAAAACGCTTCAATCTGGCCAGCATTTAAACTGCTTTGAATCCTGTCTGTACTTATTTAATCGATTTCAGATAAACTTGTCCCTAAAGGACACAAAAAATAAAACGGTCGGTCACTTTACATTTTACTCAGTAAGGAAATGGTTGAACAATCCCTGCGCGTGACACTTGACCAATCCTGACAGATGTCCTCTTATGTGTCGTTGTGATTTAAACACGCCAGATATAAGACACACATGTACTCTGTAGTCTATTGAACAATGACATCATGTCAGACAGTGACCATTGATTTTACCTCTGAACTTCCTCAATGTTATAAACCTTGAATGTTTGAAGCTAAAGGAAAATCAATGCAGCAGATTAAACTTGTATTGATTTGATGCAGTGACCTATTGAAGAATAAACACTGAATCATTACTGAAGTGCATTGTAAAAATAAAAGGGATTCTGTACAAGCACATACATATATTTATGTGACACAGTTACTATTTAGTGAAAGCATAGTCACTTTCTGAAAATACTACACAGGCATGATGATAGTCTGTGTGAACAGGTCCAAGCCTCAGATATGGTCATTATTTTGTAGCATCTTTTAGATGAATCTCACAAAACATTTCACCCCTGAGTTTAAAGAAAATCATTCCTTTTAATCATTTCTGCTATACATTCTCATTACGACCCTAAAATAACTTCTTTTACGTCACCTGCCCGACATTATTATCTATTCAGAGAGAAGATCAGTTCACGTAATGCGATGTGTTTCCGGAGGATGTGTTGTTTTCATGCCTGTAATTATTGTTTGAATGGCAGTCCATTTTCTGCGTTTGTATTCAGCAGCAGCACACATCTGAATGCAAACACAAATAATCGTCTTTCAGTTAAAAGCAGGGTATCTGATTTGATCCAGAAACATTTTTAGTTATGCCGGTTAAAAGTCTCCTCACATCCTGATAGCAATCACTATGTTAAGGTGTCTAAATGTATTTGTAGAAATATATGTCATCTGTGAAAACCATAGGACCAAAAATGTTCAACAAATCATTGAACTCGAACCAAAAGCAATAATTGGACGCATGCAATTTTTGTTCCTCTTCTGTAAACGTGTTTTGCATGCCCTGCTCACCTCCCATCTGTAAACGGAGGCAAACAAACTTTCCTACTGAATTGACAACATGCACAGGAGCCACAAAAACCAAAGACATCTTTTAACAATTGCAAAACCCGACTGGATCAGAAAAGAGCAAAAACCCAAATTAACATCGATAACTTTACTGCTTTTCCACAAAATGGGATCGAGGCAAAGGATCTGAAAGGGTCATTGCAGTGTTTCTCATGGAAAGGTAGGTACTCATGATTGTATTAAGATGGATTTTACTTTGATGGAACATTGTGTTCACGAGTTAGGGTAACAATATTTATGTTTTCAAAATTAAAAGCAAACTATTACTTCTACACAATCGAAATCATGCTATATCTAGTAATTCTGATTTAAAACAGTTGTTTATGTTAGTCATTTTGGTAATGTTATTCACTTTGTACTGTAACGTTTTCTAACCGGTGAATGAAACATAAGTGGGCTTCTGGTCTGTGCGTGCCCTTATGAAATTACAGTTTTTCTGAATTGCTAAAACACTAAACCCCAATCTCTGAACTAAATTCATAGTGGCCTAAACACGTTTGTCAAATCTTGCACTCTTTTTGCAAAATTCTAAACACAAACTTCTCAGTAAAACACACATTTCACACCGCAATACACTTGTTTTATAAATGCTAAACACAGGCAGGCAAATGTTGAACACAACTAAAACACCGTTATCATTGAGTAAACACAACAACTCAAAATTTTACACACTTTTATCTAATGGTATTTTTTACCAATTGTGTGAATTGGAAACAGTCTGAGAGGCAGATGAAGAGTATGAGGAAGAAAAGGACACCAGAGACGATGCAACTGGCAAAATTTGCAGTTGGATTGATGACTTTTTACAAAATACAAGTGCTGCTTACAGTAATATTGAAAACTTACTGTACTATTACTTGAAGTACTTACAGTAAAGTATTCGCTATATTCACTGAACTAAACTTGTGATTACAGTAATAGAGATTTTTAACAGTATTTGTCAAGTGTGTTGTTATGAACAATAAACGTGTATTTTTTTGTAAGCAGATCTCCTTGTGTTGTGTTTTTCATTTTTTAAGTTAGTGTCTAATGGATGCTTGTAGTGTTTTATATTATAGATTTATGTGTGTATGGTTTGAAAGCTTAGTTTGATTTTGAGTTCAAGTGAAATGGTTTTGAAGCAATTGTTTGATTTTGCTAGAAGAGTCAGGGGTTCTGTAAATTTTGTTTAAAATTGGGATTTGTGTTTAAGGTTTTGAGAAAATAAGTGATGGTTTCAAAAAATGTGTTTTAGCAATTCAGAAAAACTGTAAACATGTTTTTTGTGGTTTTAACCATGTTTTTTTGCTTTTAACCATGTTTTTTTGGTTTTAACTGTTGTAAAATCATGGTTAGTTTTTGTAAGGGAGTTCATGTGTTTTGGAGGAGGCGTGGTATTGGATGGAGATTTGAATGGAGGGTAAGATCGTGATTTCAGTGCTAGTAGGCTAAAGTTAGCATTTTTCAAAATCAGATACCTTGCCTTTAAAGAAATAATCCACTTTCATAAAAAAATCTGATAATTTACTCACCCTCATGTCATCCAGGACTTTATGTCTTTGTTCAGTCGAGAAGAAATTTCAGGATTTTTCTCCATCTTGTGGACTTTAGTGGACCTCAACCGTTTACAGTTGTAATGCAGTCTCAAAGGACTCTAAACGTTCCCATCCGAGACATAAGGGTCTTATCTGGCTAAACTATTGTCATTTTTGCCAAAAAAAAAGGACTCTTTAACCACAACTTCTTGTATTGTATTACGTAATCATGTCAAAAGGTCATGCATGACACATGGAAAACTATCACTACAAGTGTGGAGAAAGAGAAGCGTTCAGACGTTGTTGTATGTGGAATGATACAAATTAATGTCTTTGTGTCAGTTTATTGTTTAAAATGGTTCGCAAGTGTGTGTTTCACATATGTAACACGTGACTTTCTAGCCTGATCTCACGAGAATTCATACATATTTTATGAGTTGGCTAATTCGTATGAAGTAGTACGAAGTTAATCGTGCAAAAACTTACGATTATCATAAAAAAAAACAATAACGAAACCCTGCCCCTAACCCCAATGTCACAGGGGTCAAGGTAAATCATAAAAAAATTATGAATGTGGTCGTACAAATTAATCGAATTATTCACCT
This sequence comes from Paramisgurnus dabryanus, assembly GCF_030506205.2. NCBI lineage: Eukaryota > Metazoa > Chordata > Actinopteri > Cypriniformes > Cobitidae > Paramisgurnus > Paramisgurnus dabryanus. Next base: position 8,563,198 of record NC_133353.1, read on the forward strand.
CGTAAAATATATACGAATTGCCATGAGATAGCTTTGGACTTTCCACATTATTAAGTTATACGTAAGGTCACGCTGGCGGGTCACACAGCTAGTACAAGACGAGTAGTTGTGGTTTAAAAGTTTTTTTGGGTAAAAATGAGGATGGTTTTGCTAGATAAGACCCTTATGCCTCGGTTGGGATTGTTTAAAGCCCATTGAAGCTACGTTGTAAGTGTAAACTGTTGAAGTCCATGGTCCACTATATGGAGAAAAATCCTAAAATGTTTTGCTAAAAAACTTTTTTTATGAAAGTGTGGTAATCCTTTAACTGAGAGCTCTGTCACAACTTCTCAGTTTAGCATTGTTTAATTTCAATACAAAAGAGTCGGTAAAATAATTTAATCTTGGGTAGGTCCAAATGGATTCTGCAATCATATTTACTGTATATAAACCTCCATGGGTCTTGCAGAGTTAGAAATTTGGGGTGCACTTGTCTATGGTTAGAACTGAATAATAGTACACTTCATAGTGCACACAATAAATGTAAGTCATTCTACATGCTATTCTACATCCATACTGCAAAGCAGACCAAACTTTACTAAACTGTTTTCAGATTCTGGCATGCAACTTCTCAGTTATCACCTCAGTTCTCTTAAATGCAGCTGCTTTTGTTTACAGTACTGAATCCAATATCTTTAATTATATGAGCTTCAGATTTTGCAAGCTTCATTTTATCCTTCAGTTTCCATTAATCCACCCACCTGCTCTCTCTCTCCTCCATAACTCTGTTATCCATCCACACAGATAGATAATTCGGTAACGCTTTAGATTACAGCCCAGAAAGTACTGGGTAAGTACAGCGAATTTACAGCGTATGTTTTTGTAATTATAGTTTACTTATGAAGTACGTACGTGTAATTATAAGGGAACAATTTATAATATTTGGGGAATAAAGGGGTAACAACCAGGAAAAATACAAATAATATATGCAGTAAAGTACTGCATAAGTACAGCGAATTTATAGCATACATTTCTGTAATTATAGTGTACTTATAAAGTACATACATGTAATTTTAAGGGAACAATTTATAATATTTTCGGAACAAAGGGGTAACAAGTCCCACTTTAATTTACAGCCCGCAGATGTTGTATTTAGGGCCAATCCCATTTCTCTGTCTTACCCCTTCCCCTTCCCCTACCACTTCGTCTTACCCCTAGCCCTTGTCCCTCAAAACTAAGTGTTAAGCGCTAGGGGTGAAAACATACCCCTATGAAATGAGACACCGCTTGGTTACGGTTACGTCATCATACATCGTCGTTTGCTGGCTGCAACATCACCAGACGCGACAAGTGCAAGTGAAAGTGAATCAGCCGCCGAGTTTCTTCTGGCGTCCCTGTGTGATACAGGACGGTATACGTAAAGCACGTACCGATGTCTCCAAAGCAAGTAGTGTTATGCACTGATATCAAATGAAATTCGCTGCTAACGTTAATGGAATTTAGTTAAAACTGTAGACAAGCATGCAGTCCATTCATGGCTAGTTAGAGAAATACGGGAATGTTGTGCAAATCAGCAAATACGGGAATGTTGTGCAAATCAGCAACGTAACGTTAGCGTAGCAAACTAGCGAAATTTTAAAACATTTAAATTAAGAACATAATTCAAATATATATGAACAGGACTGTGTAGAGCACAAAACAAGACGTTAGTAATTTTTAAATTAATTATTAAGCCGAAAATACTTACATTTATGGGACTCTCTCCGCCATTTTTGCCGGTTGCGCAGTGTATTCTGGGTACCCCTTGGTTTCAAGTAAGCTCGCGGAAATTCTTGGTTTTAAGGGGTATCTACCACTTGCCCTTAGCCCTACCCCTTGATCAAAACGAGAATTGGGATAGCCCTTACTCTCACGTGAACGTGCAAAACTAAGGGGTAGGGGTAAGGGGAAGGGGTAAGACAGAGAAATGGGATTGGCCCTTACTCTTTAACTACGTGAAACAAGGGGGTAACAAGTGCCACTTTAATTTACAGCCCGCAGATGTTGTATTTACTCTGTAACTACGTGAAACAAGGGGATAACAAGTGCCACTTTAATTTACAGCCCGCAGATTCTGTACTTACTCTGTAACTACGTGAAACAAGTGGGTAAAAAATTTTGACTTAGATTGTAACAACACAAAACAGTAACTACAGAAAATACACTCTTAGAAAGGATGTGTTAATTTCTACACATCTTTGTGTGTTAAGTTTTTAACACATTATGTGTAATTTTAACACATTATATATCATTTTGTGTTGATTTTGTGTTAAAATATAACACAAGTTGTGTTAAAAGTAACACAAAATGTGTTGTTTCCATAATAACACAGAGATGGGTGGATTTTGGGACAACGTATTAGTGTGTCGTCCCAGAATCAACACTAATGTGTTGTTTTTAACACATTTGTTCTAAGAGTGTAGTTCTAGTTTTGCTTGCTTTTTTTCACCAAAGTTGCCTTGCCTATTTTAATTTTGCTTGATGACCCAATAAATTCCTGTACTCTTTTTCTTTATTAAGGTCAGTAACCTTTATTGAAAATTCTAAATAAATTGTATCGTACTAATAAATAGCATAAACACATTAACTGAATTTTAAGTTTTGTTTAGTATTCTAAAATACTTACTACATATATTATTTGTATTTTTCCTGGTTGTTACCCCTTTGTTCCCCAAATATTATAAATTGTTCCCTTATAATTACACGTACGTTCTTCATAAGTAAACTATAATTACAGAAACATACGCTGTAAATTCGCTGTACTTACGCAGTACTTTACTGCATATATTATTTGTATTTTTCCTGGTTGTTACCCCTTTATTCCCCAAATATTATAATTTGTTCCCTTATAATTACACGTACGTACTTCATAAGTAAACTATAATTACAGAAACATACGCTGTAAATTCGCTGTACTTACGTAGTACTTTCCGGGCTGTAATCTAAAGCGTTACCGATAATTCCTTACTCTTCCTTTTATTTTGTTTCTCTGGCCAGAATCTCTCTCCAATCTCTCATATCTCACTCTTGCCAATCTTTATTTATTTTCTTCTCTTTTCTCTTATTGCCTTTTACGCACGCACACACATAAACTCTCTTTCTAAAAGCTTGTGAAAGTGTGAAAGTTTCTCAGCCAAACACTTCCTGAGCAGCCGATTCCCTGAAGTGTGAAATATCTGAAAAATAAAAAGATTGTTCCATTATCACAGCCGGTTGATAAGGACTTTCTCATTTCTACAGTCATAAGATTTTAATTACTACGAGCTTAAAGGTCCCAAAAGAGCTTTCTTTAGTTTCAATTTTTTTATAAAACTAAATGGAAAGTCAAAACAATGTTGTGATGAAAACAACATGAACTCATGGAAAGTCGTGCTATAGTCAAAAAAAGGTTATTAATTTATTCGTGTCCATGGCACGAAATTCAGATTTTTCCTGCCTTGTGCACAAATGTCTTTTTCTTCTTTCTTTTTCATTTAATTTTATGTATTGTTTTCTTATTGTTTTTTTCCATATTTTTAAATAATTGTCGCTTTGGGTTGGGGTTAGATTTGGGGTTTGGGTTAGGATGTACTTTTATGTATTGGTTTCTACATGTTTTTCTTTCGCTTTTAAAACTATTCTCGCATGGAGTAGGGGTTTGGGTTAGGATGTCTAAAAATGTAACAGAAACTGATTCTAACCCCAAACCTAAGAAAATAGAAAAAAACTAAAAGAAAACAATAAATAAAATGACACGAAAAAGAAAGTCGTGCCACGGACACAAAATAGAAATTTGTCCGAGTGACACGAAAAAGACATTGGTGCTCAAGGCACGAATAAAAGCTGAATTTTGTGCCATGGACACAAATAAATTAATCGCATTTTTGTGACTATAACACGACTTTCCGTGAGATAACAATCACGAGGGCACAACACAAAACCTGTTAAATTCCTTCACAAACCATGCATGAAAATCCATAAATCCATTTTTTGGTGCGTGACATCTGTGAAAACTATGGACTTCAAAAGTTTGATAATTTTTTTACCCAAAAAACATTCATTCATCACCCAGATGCTTTTAAAAAAGGATCAGTTTCTCAAAACCTCATTTAGCCCTGACATGACATTCAAACATTGTCTCTCTGTACGTGGAAACCTGGCTTTTCTTAAGCTTATCATTTTGTTATTCACCTCACACAGTATCAAGCAGCTTGGCCTGTTTTCCTTTTTAATACCGCTGCCATTTGCAAAACAAATTTCCTGTTCTGAGCCCCGACAAGATCAGACAAAAATGAAAAGGATGCAATGCTGATGCCTCCAGAAGATACCGAGAGAATGAGACGAAGACGCGTCTGTTGGGGAAAGCGGTGAGAGCAAACTAACAACAAAAGCAGAAAAAAGGAGAAGGTGTAGAGGGGCTTGTTAGCCGTGGAGCAAACAGACAGCTGATATTGTTACGCGTGACATTCTGGCCTTCATTATGAACGTCTACACGGCCGAGGGCATCGCTGGGCTTTTCGGTTCAGCGTGGGGTCTTTATGGTTGAATGGAGTCGCAAAAAAAGAAGTGACCCAATTGGCAGCACATGAGGAACACGGTGGATCACAAACACCATCAAATGCTTTTTTTAATGCCAGTCAGAAGATTCTGGCATGTATCTAAACTTGAATATCTATCATCTAGTAGAAATCATGCCAAAAATAAAGCTTCCAATTAACAAATAAAGTTTTACACAACAAAATAACTTTATATCCTACAGTACTGCTACCCAAAAACAAAACAAACACACCGAAGAACCTCAAACGCAACAAACACTTTGTGATAATAAAAGGGTTCTTTGCGAATCCAAGGTTGTACAAAAACAAAAACTCCTTTAAATTTTTTAAGCATGTCACTTTAAACGTCGATGCGAAATGGATTTGCCTTCAGTGAGAGACTTTGAATAACTCTCGTATCGATGCTGATTGATTTTCCCCTTCAAAAACAGCTTGTGGCTTCAGCTATTTTTGTTCAGCTGTCACGTTCGTCTCTTGGCCTTTCCTCGAGTCTGAAGGGACATACAGTGACGGCATTTTAACATTTTTAGAATACATAATGTGACACGGATCCTTCGGATTGACCCAAACGACCCGGAGCCGGGAGACATCGTTTGTGACTACTGGCGCTTTATGAATAATTCTTAACCAATAAACAGGTCTGTTGACAAGAATGAGTTACTTACTGCACTTAAAATTCAAGGGGCTGACACCAACAAACAAAATGACACTTGGAAAGAGAGCAGCAAGCTGAATACATCAATACAAATGATGCTCCGAGGAGTTACTGTGAGATCTGTCACCATCAGCAGGGAGTCCACAGCAGGAGACACATCCACTATAATACACATGTGATCATTACTTCATTCATACAATTTAGTATAATTATTGTGTATTACCAGACAAGAATTTTTTTTTTAAATGTTATGCATTTGGTAGATGCTTGTATCCAAAGTGACTTACAATGCAAAACAAGGTATACATTTTTAGCAGTATGTGTTTCATTGTTGCACTTACAAAATATAAGTTGAATTAGCTTAGGTTTTTATTATGATTTACTATACACTGTAAGCCCAGATAAGTTGAGTTTACTTAAAAAAATGAAGCAAACTTGTTGCCCTAAAAAATTTAAGTAATGAATACTTAACAACTCGAGTGAAGTTTACAAGACTGGGCCCGGTTCCCCGATAACGTTCACTCTTAGCGTGCTAAGAAAACTCAAAAAGATATATCTTACCAAAGTTGTTGATGTTCCTAAGTGTGTTCCCCGAAGTGTCTCTTAGGAAGCTTCTTAACACGCTGCCTCTAAGAACGACGTACAATGGCGCTGTCCCAAGTGAAGGTGCTGAATTATTTGCGATCGATCACTCAGGGATCGATTTTCCACTTCACGCGAAGGTGCATTACGACGTTAAGAAAGACAACACGTTATATACAAATGGAACATAACTCAAATTATTCCAGTCACATTTATTTTAACATAGTTTAAGTTATCCGTTAAATATAGACTATTAATTAAATGATCAAATTGTCAGTAATACGGGTAGACGAACCGGGTATCCCTAGCTCTATATCCACCCTCCTTATACCGTTGTGCCACTTGTCCGCTTCTTGACTAGTGTTTCGACTTTAAAAAAAATATGTAATACACTTTGATACGAATGTTAAGGTACTTAACAATCAGAATTGATTGGCAAGCAGCTGCAGTATTTCTGTTTAATGCGGTATTGCTTACCATTAATGTTTTCAATAAAAAGCAACCTAGTTAGATAGAGAATATGGTCTGAGAAGATCTAGCAGCTCCATAATGAGTTGTCTTGGAAGGCGATTTTTTTATTTAGCCATGTCAGGCAAAATGTCAAAAGGTTTAAGGGTTGACGATTAAAAAATTGGCATGGACTAAACAGTTACGCGGCCGGTGTTGTGTGGAAGTCTGTTCCCCCTATGTTTCCCTTTAGTGTAGTGTTTTTATAGCATTTTTATCACATTATACGTTTATTCTTTATATACATTGAAAGTTTTAATGGCTACTGAGATGTATATGTGTGCATTTATGTAATGTATCTTGACTGTTCTTGATTGTAAGTCAATTATTTTTACAGTATGAATCATATTATATGTATAATATATAATTATTATGTTTGGAAACATAACAGTTTTAAAACAAACAGTAGAGAAAAAAAGAAAAGAAAAAGACAGGCTATATGTTAAAAGACATAAAACTGTCAAATATGAAATATAAAATAAATTGTATAATAGAATGCATGACATTATTGCTTTTTAGTATAACCAATTGAAATCTTTAATCTTTCTAAATAAATTATAAATGTAAGGTGATGAAAAAACGCAATAAACATAGAAGGAACAGACTTCAATGAGGAACAAACACCGGCGCCGTCTTTGATTCATTAGTTCTGATACCAAATAAAGTCAACTGCCTAAATAGTCCTGTATCCATTGCAAACATATTTTATTACAAGTCTTAAAAATGTCCATAACATAAAATCATTGTCAGCATACCATAGTTTGACTTGTACTGCGCTGCGCTGATTTCTAAAGAGTGCGGCGATACACTCTAAAAAACAAACGGTGCTATATAGCACCAAAACAGTTGCTTTGGATCGTAACGATAGAAGAACCATTTTTAGTGCCATATAGCACCGGTGAAGCACCAGTGAAGCACCAGTGAAGCACCTGTGTAGAACCATATAGTGCTATGTAGAACCATATGTGGTGCTATATGGCCCCTATATGGTTCTACACTGGTGCTTCACTGGTGCTTCACTGGTGCTTCACCGGTGCTTCACCGGTGCTATATGGCACTAAAATGGTTCTTCTATCGTTACGATCCAAAGCAATTGTTTTGGTGCTATATAGCACCGTTTGTTTTTTTAGAGTGTAGCGTTTTGCGCTCAAACAACGCTAAGAGAGAGCTTACGAATGGTCCAGACCAACCTTACGAAAGTGTGACTTACAGAAGATATACTTAGTGTACGAACCTTTTGGGAATCGTGCCATAGAGTTAAGAGAGAGGTTAAGGAATAGGTTAAGGACTACTTAGCGATAAGAACGTTTTGGGGAACCGGGCCCTGGTTGTTTGTGGATGTTTGTATATTTTTTTATATTTGGACTTAATAATGATAATAATAAAGATAATAATTTACTTAATAATTTACTTAAACTTATAAGCTCTATTTTAAATTGAGTAGACTTAAAACTCTTAACATGGATTAGTTGACATTACTAAAACAGGTTAAGATGTATTAACATAGAACATTTAGTTGCTGTAGCAGACAAATCAAATTGTCATTTTTTTAATCCTTTATGTAAGGGATAATCCACGGCCAGCCATGCATTAAAGGGTTTTAATGCACGACGTAGAGGCGAAGAACCACCCGACGCGTAGCGGAGGGTGGTTGCCTCTGCGAAGTACCCCGCTTATACCTTGGTTATTTGCCAAGTTAAAGCTGTAATTAATGTTTACAGTGTAATTTTAACCGACAGGTAAAAAATGATGGTCATCTTCTTAAGTTAAGGCTCGCACTCCGTCCGCTTGAAAATAAAGTAGTGCCATTGTATTGCATTTATTTAAATGAATTATCATATTTATTTAAACTCATTAAATAATTTATGAATGACAGCCAACACTGACAGCGACAAGGCAATCTTTATTTGAACTAATCATTTATTTAAATGAATTATATAAAGTGTGAAATAAAACCGACGTCTCTAACCACGATTACTATATAAGGACACATTACATTTATTGAAATGGATTAAATTAAATGAAAACAAAAATCAAACAGTTGGAAATCTCTCTCTCGCTCTCTCTGCAAGTGTAACTGTGTTACTATGGTTACCAATGTTTATAGTAGTGGATTAATTTCTAACTTTAATCAAACTGACTGGAACTACCTGTGCGTTAAACGGTTTTAATGCACACCTTCCAGCCAATCAGAATCGAGTATTTAAACAGACCATGGTATAAATAACTTTTGGTGTTATTAGTGGTATTATAACACAAAATGCATGACTGATTTTAAGTTGATCATTGAATAAATGTGATTCTCTAAAGAAACACACACAAAACAATGCAAAAATGATATGCATTGTCAATATTGTGGTGAGAAATACATTAAAATGTTCTGAACCGGGTTCATGTATGAAAACTGATCACCTGAACGGTGACTTCACAAAATTATAATTTACAACAAAACAACATCAATAATATAAGAGCTTGAACATATGACATTTTATTAACAAATATTTAAGTAGTGAAAGTTCTTATTCTGTGAAAAAGCAGAACATATTACAAATATTCAGGTGCAAAGGATTATGGGTATTCCTCACAACATGAACTAATAATTTTAAGTTCATATTACTTGAATGTTTTAGTTTAATGGATTTTGTACGCTTAAAAGTTAAATGAACTATACTTTTTAAGATTTTGGTCCAAAACTCAAAATTTAAAGTGATGTTTTCTTCATTGTTTAAGTAAAGATAATATCTGGGTTAAGAGTGTATAGAAACTCCTACTAGTCCAGAAAGTTTCAATGAATTATAAATTCAAGTTGATTAAACTTAAAAATGTAAGTGCAACAAGGATTTTTTTTACACTATGGAATTAAAACATTTAATAGATTTTGTTCAGTACTGCTTTCTAGGTTAAACCTGTATAAATAAACATATTGTAATGCAGCCAAGCAAGAAACTCATTGTGCCAAAAATGTTTGTAAAGTTTGGACAGAATTTCACCTCACACACTGATCTTGGATCTCAGGTTATTGCTGCGGGTCATCATGTGTATTGTTGTCCAGTCCCAGGTGTTTTCTCCTGTGTGAGACTGACAGATTAATGCTGCAGCATTCAGAGAAACTGCAGATTCATTGAAAGAAAAAAAAACAAGGCTTTATAAAAGGTCACATAACAACCCGAGGCTCTGCGCATCTCAACAGTCAACATCATCTCACTGCCCTCAGGCACACACACATATGACACATATGTACATAAAACACGCACACATAGACACATTGCTGTTATACTCCTATGGGGATTTGTTAAATTAAGGTCTTTTTGAATGTTTTTAAAAAAACCTCTCCAATAACAAAGCTACAGTGATCATTAAAAGTGTTTGGACAATGTATTTGCATTAGATAACATAACATTATATCACTGTATATGGGTACATTTATAAAAGTTAGAAACACCCTTGGCAACCACACGTTTCAGTTTGAGAGCGGTGTGTTGTTTTTATTTGAGCGTTCATGCATATTACACATTGAAACGTTGTTGTTCACGGTCAGGGACTTTTTTTCTATCGGAAGGAATGCTTTTGTTGATTTAATTTCATGAAAGTTACACAAATACCTTTTTTTACTTTAATATTGTGTTGTAATAACAACGCCCTTGAGCCGTAATTTATTCACAATACAGCACAGCCTCTCGTACCTTATTGCTTACTAACGTCTACAGAGACACACTTTGAGCCAGTCCATCACAGACTAAAAAAACGTCCAAAATATGCATGCACGATTGTCTAAACTTCATCAGTAATAATACACCCCATCAGATCTCATGTACTGCATGTAAGAAATTTCCGGGGTGCTTTAATTTAAGATTGTGACACAACTTTATGATTTCTTGCAGTATAGTTCCAATAACCATTTGCGTTGTGATCATTACAGTTTGTCTACATGGTGCAATAAACCCTTCTACCGAAATGTAAGTATGCTATTGTCCACTTGAGAGCTGGAGTTTGTTGCTGGCGCAATAAAGCAAGAATGTGCATTAAGTGTGCGCAACGGGACCTTGTTCTGGCGAAGAGCACCCGTGGCTGTGTGCCCATTGTATATTTCGGGCTGAATAGTCTCTTGGGTTCAGTAGATAGACTAGAGAAGAACCAATTACCATATAACAGATCAAAGATGAACTTACAGCGAAGCATTTTATTGCCAAACAGATGTCATGTAGAATTTAATAAGAAACACATATTTATTACCAAGACTATTAATATTGCAAAAGGTATTTTGTTGGAAAGTTCTTACAAGGTCCTAAATGGCTTCCACCTCGAGTCAGAAACTCTCCAGATGGAAACAAACACAGGCGTTAATGAATCCTCAAGGGTGCACAGCCATATCACGCAATAACACAGCATTGATTTATGATTCCCTGGATGTAATGCATGCAAGTTTCAGCATCAGGTGCTCAGACAAACATACAGTGGCAAGAAAATATATATGAACCTTTTGGAATTTCATGGTTTTCTGAATAAATTTGTCATAAAATGTGATCTGATCTTCATTTAAGTCAAGGTTATTGACAAACATAATGTGTCTAAAAATATAGGCTACATAAAAAATTCTAATCTTTTATGTCTTTATTGAGAACAACCAATATACCTACGCTGCAAAAAATGATTTTCGAGAAGAAGAAAAAATTGCCAATGGGGTAAGCAAAAAAATCGTGCATTTTTTTTGAACACTAAATTCAAGAAAAATTCAAGAAAAATTTGCATACCCCATTGGCAGATTTTTAGCTTGTTTTATGCACAAAATCACTTAAATTTGATATTTTGGGTTTAAAAACTAGACTTATTTTCTTGGGTCATTTTGCTAATCAAGAAAGGCATCTTCATTTAAGAATTTTTAGATATTTTTACTGAAAACAAGACAAAAATACTAAGAATTTTTTTTCTTAAAAATCATTTTTTTGCAGTGTAATGTGTGCATGTGGGAAAAGTATGTGAACCCCTGAGTTAATGACCTCAAAAAAGCTAAATAGAGTCTAGAGTTTTTTCTTGCCACGTACGTACTGGTCAAAAGTTTAGGGTAACTTAATCATTCCTTATTAATATTCTTTTTTATTTTACAGTAAACTCATAAAAATAAAGAAAAAACTCAAAATTAATGCAACTATGTTGAGCATTGAACTTGTCACTCTTTGCCTAGAATTTTAAAAATTATCCATTATTAAAAAAACTTTTTTATAAAAATAATATATTGGCACAATTATATTTTTGTGTGCAAAAATCATTTCAAACATTGAAGCATATGCTTTCACATTAAAAGATTATCATTTTAGTCCCAAGTGACCCACATTTAATGCACACAGACACGTATATTCATGTGAATGACATAAAAGTGCAATAAATAAATAATCAAGCAATAAAGACAGACAGGCAGAATGTAACTAAAGAGTCAATCCATCATCTGTCATTAGACTCCAGCACTACTGCTGCTTCCTAACCGAAGGTCATCAAATCCATTTCTCAAGAGCGCTCGTGTTCGGTCATACAGATGCGCTCTTATTTCCAGTGGCCTTTAGCGCTAATGGAAAGCTAATGAATGGATGCGTCTCAGATGAAAACATACACAGTAAAGCATCATTTCTAAACATGAAATCAGGCATCTAGTGAAGATCCATTGACAGTACGATGCAGTGAGGTGTAATTTACTGTGAACCTCCTGCGCTTTAATCAGAGCCGTTCAATAAAGGAGGAGCATCAGACGCTCCATGAAGTCTGGAGTGAACACAATGAGATTCAGTTCCATGTTTCTTGCATGGTTTTATCTTAAATGACCATTGCATCTGTAGTGTACCTTTGGGTTTGGTTTACAGTAAAAGAAATCAAAATACAGCTATACACCATGCTGCTTTTGTTGTGTTGGTTTAAAGTCTCATGAATTTAACACTTTACGATGAAGAGTCCACCTTAAAATGGTAATCGGGACTTTTTCTGAAACTCAAAAATATGAACCTTCGGATGAACATCTCCTCTCCTGCCTACCAGAAGACAATCAAACACGTAACAACATCATAGTGTTGCTCTTTGTCTTTAAATGAAAAGCCTCTTCTTATCCCTGAGTATGTTTTGCTATGACAGGGTTCCCACACTTTAGTTCAAATTCAAGGACCTTTCAAGGACTTTCCAGGTCCAATACCCTCAAATTCAAGGACTAAATGTGGGGACACATCATTTTAAGTAAGCGCAAGGTTACATCGTGTTACCTTTAAAGATACATTGTTACAGTTCCCTTTCGAGGGAACTTGCGCTGCGTCACTGTTGACACTTTGGGGACGCCTCCAGGGGTAAGTGCGTCTGAATGTGTATATCAAATTCAACCAATGATGAGGCTTAATGATAAAGACAGGGTGATGCGGGAGCCAGTAAGTATATCGCTATCTGAAATATTGCCAAAGACGGCGTTACAGGGACGCAGGAAGAATGGCAAGGGAGACGCAGCGTCTCGTTCCTTCTCAGGGAACAACAGTTACATACGTAACCAGAGACGTTTTCATGTGTCAAACACAACTGTGCAAAAAGTATTTTGGTATGAATCAACATTCGCATACAGAAGATATAAGCATTTAAAGTTTCAATTTTATGATATTATCCTACACAACACAGGGAATAATATGGATTTTTTTTTAGAAAACTTCTTGCATAAAATAGATTCAAGCACTTTCAATGACCTGTATCTATGTATGTATATTTTTAAAAACTTCCCAGGGCCTTGAATTTTTTTCACCAGATTCACACACTTTCAAGGATTTCAAGGACGCGTGGGAACACTGAATCAGTGGATGTTAAAAAACAGATAGCTGGTGATACAAAGTATTGCATGTGCTGCACAAAAGATCATGGGTTTCATTGCTTGGATAAAATAGTTTTTTATGGTTAACACACCAATGGCAACCTGATTGAAAACAGTATTTACGATTACTTAACTTTGTTACACAGCTTTAAAACCAACATCATACGAGGTTTTATATGAACACGGAGGCGTCCATCCACAACATAACACAATAATCCCTTGCAAACAAAGATCCATAGAAATCCGGTTTGTACTGAATGCAGGGAACAAACCCACAGGATATGAGAGACGGGGATGGTGTCCTAGTTTATTTAAATGCCAGAAGGGGTTGGTAAGTGATTTTGATGGATGAGCCGGTCACATATTATCTAAAGGAGAGGCCCACCGGCTCATGGCGAGAGATGGAGGTGGACAGGTGCGGGAAGTTTTCAGATCGTGCCAGACTTTAGTCACATGGCTCGGCTTTTTAATGCCATTTAGACAGCAGGTTGTTCAGGAAGGGAGCGAGGCGGCAACAAGCGCACAGAGGAAATGAACTGTTCCACATCAGTAAATATTGGGAGGGAGGATTTGGAGAAGGCCAGAAGATGGCACACAGCCAGCGGCGCGTTTTATTCATGCAGCGTGACGGCTTAAGGACATGAGCCAAGATAATGCATCTGTGATGATGATGATGATGAGCTGAACTTACATTATCATAATCATCAAAACGTACAGTGATGTTATCACATAGATGAAAGAGAAATTGACTATCACCTCTAATCTTCTGATAGGCGTGTCAGGTACGTAAAGTCCAACACGGTTTACTGCGGCAAAAATATTACGCTGTGGAGGATTTATAATAAAAAATATACCAGGATTTGTACAGTATGTTCTCTAAAAAAACAAAAATGAAATGTGTTTCTTGCTATGAAACAAATAAACTCTTGCTGGTTGCTATACTGGAGTACTTTTATTTTTTGTTTTAACCCCTTCAGAGCTGATTTTCCAGTATATAATCAGTGTGCCTTATTTTGATTGGCTGATCAGCATTTTTATTGGTTTGAAAGGTTCTAAAGGGTTAAATATCAATTTCAAGTACCATTTGGTTTAGTTTTAAATATAAACGTAAAGTATCATTTGGACTATTTTATTTAAAAAAATAATTTCTTTCTATATGCATTCAGAGAGGTGAAGGCAACATAAGATGTGCTGTATGTTTATTATTTCTTTCTCATCACATTTAATTCAGTCCGCAAACAACTTATTGTAGATAAAACATTTGTTTTGTGTTGCTGCAGGTTCAGTAGTTTTGTGATGTGTTTTGTGAAAGACAGATCAGATCTACTGCAGTTCTCCATCTGGAACAATGCATATGTCCAAAAATCACTAACCAAACCTAGCGCTGTCACTTTTGGTATTTAAAAAAAGTGTAAACCCTATAAATAAGATTCTCACCCCAATCTCATTTGCTTTCAGATATAAACAATGAGACCATATATGCCTTCATTACAAACGTACAATGTATTTTGCATACTGCATGTATTATCATTTAAATCTGGACAGTAATAACAGCTTACGTTTTTGTACAATACATTTCATCAACATACTATACATTTGTCTAGAAACAGTCTGTCAACACGTACAGTATCATTTCTAAAATAAACCTTTTTTACTGTAATGTACAGAGAGAGTTTCTCCCTGTTAGACGGCGTGCCGTGCCGTCTTCAGTGTTTGGCAATGCAGAGAAAATGAAGGCAAACAGTTTTCTCTCCGAAACTCAGACGATTTGTGCTTTGGCTGCGTGCAAAAAAGTGTGAAACTCAAGCCACAAATTTCACATCAGTTCCTTCGGAGGCGTTCCAGCACAACTTCATCTTTCCGACCCAAGAGGCTGCCAATTAAAAGTTTTCTAGTGGATGTCGTTGGAGAAAGCAGGGATTATTTCCCGCTGTGTTACTGCTCGAGCTCCATCTTCTTCTGGCAAACAAACATCTTCACACATCAAACGTCTAATTTATGTGGATATTATAATGAAACTAATACATGAATTAAAGAGATAGATCACCCATGTCATCTTTTACAGTACCCATTGTTACAAACTTGTATACATTTCTTTGTTCTGCTGAATACAAATAAAGATTTTTTTGAAGAATGTTTGTAACCAAGCAGACCTTGGGCAACATTAACTTTGACAGTAAGAAAAATAATACTATGGAAGTGAATGGTGCTCCAGATCTTTCTGCACATGAATATTTGGATTCGGCATAACAAAGAAATTTATACAAGTTTGTAACAACTTAGAGATGAGTAAATAATAAAATAATTTCAGTAAACTATCCCTAACTAACTTGTGCAGAATTTGAAAACTGACCCTTCGCTCAGGCCCATCTTTAAAGGTACTGAAAAACAAGAATGACTAAAGTTAAACAAGGTAACTAGAAAGGATACATGTGGCATTTTATTTTCACTTTATATAACTTGATGCAAGAACTTATTGCCAAATAATCAACAAAAATGTCTCCAAGCTAAATTATTTAAGTACTTAAAATTATTACATTTAAATATTAATTTAAGAAAAATGCAACAATTTAGTTCAAAGAAAAATACTCGCAATGCCACGCTACATTCTGGCCAATGTAGTAATGACATCCATTCAATTTCACTACTTTGTGGGTAAATTGTACTGAATATTGCACCATCCAATTTATTGCACCAACACTTTTAATTGATTCCTATGAGAGATTCTGAGCAATAAGCAACAGTAACTAAAAAGGGCGGAGCTTAGTGAAGGGTCAACTGAGGTTTTAGTGATTGTGCAAGAAAAACATTTTGTCTCTTTTCTTCTTATGTGATTAAACAGAAGTGAGACTGTGGCCGCTTACATACTGAGATGATGAAACGGTTACGAATGAACCAGACAGCAAACCTTTTACAGTTCTGCTAAAAGAAAATCAAAAAGGTGACGTGTCAAGAAAAAAGTACTACTGACGTTTGTGAATAGATGGTTTATGGTAATGAAAACGGCCACGGGGCATTAAGGCTATGACTCCATCAGGTGCATGAAGGCTTTTTGTAGCTCGTACATTCTGAGTGCTTGTGAGAAAAGAAAGAAAACATCAGCACTGTTAAACCTGGACGTTCAGTGTCACATTTGGCTGTTTCAGCATCACCCGCTCTGAATGTACTTCTTGATAACTACACAGCCGTGTCTGAAGAGCGGGCAGGGCAAACTCTGTTGGAGTGTCCATGCGTTTGCACAGGGGTCAAAGGCCTCCATGGTTCCCAATGCCGGACCCTCGCTGCTCACAATCCCACCGGTCACATAAATCTTCCCATCTAGGACCGCTGCGCTGTAAGAGATAAAAGTACATTACATGTAAGATAAGGAATATGGAAGTGGCTAAATTAAAAAAAAAATATTAAACACAAACTGAATCAACAACAGTATTTCCTGCAATGTTGTTCAGCAACCCTAAAAAAGACATGATGTTTAAATGATTTCTAGATGTTTAATCGAAAATTATTTAAAATGAAAGTATTTAACATGTTTCTCTATTGCAAACAGAATTAAATATAGGCTACAGCATCTGTAGCAGACCTACCTTTATAGAAATTTTGCTTTTAATAAATTGATTAAAGAAAATCTTTCAACTTTTCCTGTTTTGAATCCAATGACTCGCTGACTGAGACAGTTTGTTATAATATATATCTAACCATTAACACATCAGAACTGCTCAGAACCAGAAGCACGAATTTCTGTCAAAAACTCTCTGCAATTTTTAAGCACACACATAAGATTAAGGATGAAAAATCTGTTCCTGTATCCCACAATACAAAACGTCTTACTGTTAAACTACGTTCCTGATGAATGAGACAAATTATCTTCTATCTAATCTTCCATATTCATTTCAAACTCATGACAGGTTTCTAAAATGCTAATGCAGAAACTCGTGGGAGTCCGACTGTAACCGACAGATCACTTCTGGAAAACATTTTTGTGTTTTAACTATTCAGCAAGAGTTTAAATCTGCTACAGTGATTTAGTGTTTCAGTGTTTGTTCTTCATCATCGCCTGAGCTTATTACTGTCTCACGAAAAACCCCATCAACACATCAGACCCGACTCATCAGACCCAAAAGATCAGATGCAAATTATCAAACCCAAAACGTCAAACACAATTAAAGCATTGGATCCAAAACACCAGATCCAAAGCATCAGATCCAAAACATCAGTGCCAAAACATAAAATCCAAAACATCAGTGCCAAAACATCAAATCCAAAACATCAGATCCAAAGCATCCAATCCAAAGCATCAGATCCAAAGCATCCAATCCAAAGCATCAGATCCAAAACATCAGTGCCAAAGCATCCAATCCAAAGCATCAGATCCAAAGCATCCAATCCAAAGCATCAGATCCAAAACATCAGTGCCAAAGCATCCAATCCAAAGCATCTGATCCAAAGCATCAGATCCAAAACATCAAATCCAAAGCATCAGATTCAAAGCATCAGTTCCAAAGCATCAGATCAAAAACGTAAAATCCAAAGAATCAGATCCAAAGCATAAGATCCAAAACGTTAGATCCAAAGCATCAGATCCAAAGCATCAGATCCAAAGCATCAGATCCAAAGCATCAGATCCAAAACATCAGATCCAAAGCATCAAATCCAAAGCATCAGATTCAAGGCATCAGATCCAAAGCACCAGATCCAAAGCATCAGATCCAATGCATCAGATCCAAAGCATCAAATCCAAAGCATCAGATTCAAGGCATCAGATCCAAAGCATCAGATCAAAAACGTAAAATCCAAAGAATCAGATCCAAAGCATCAAATCCAAAGCATCAGATTCAAGGCATCAGATCCAAAGCATCAGATCAAAAACGTAAAATCCAAAGAATCAGATCCAAAGCATAAGATCCAAAACGTTAGATCCAAAGCATCAGATCCAAAGCATCAGATCCAAAGCATCAGATCCAAAACATCAGATCCAAAGCATCAGATTCAAGGCATCAGATTCAAGGCATCAGATCCAAAGCATCAGATCCAATGCATCAGATCCAAAGCATCAAATCCAAAGCATCAGATTCAAGGCATCAGATCCAAAGCACCAGATCCAAAGCATCAGATCCAATGCATCAGATCCAAAGCATCAGATCCAATGCATCAGATCCAAAGCATCAAATCCAAAGCATCAGATTCAAGGCATCAGATCCAAAGCACCAGATCCAAAGCATTAGATCCAAAGCATCTGATCCCAAAACATCAGATCTGAAACATCAGATCCAAAGCATCAGATCCAAAGCACCAGATCCAAAGCATCAGATCCAATGCATCAGATCCAAAGCATCAAATCCAAAGCATCAGATTCAAGGCATCAGATCCAAAGCACCAGATCCAAAGCATTAGATCCAAAGCATCTGATCCCAAAGCATCAGATCTGAAACATCAGATCCAAAGCATCAGATCCAAAACATCAGATCCAAAGCACCAGATCCAAAGCATAAGGCCTAAAGCATCAGATCCAAAGAGTTGAAGTTTAATCCGTAGGGGGCGTGCACAGCAAAGCTTTTTAACGGGCCTGAAAACGCCCGGCGGACAGCTTTATTTCAGCCGACTGCCAGCTTTCTTCAGCTGAGTGCTTTGATTGCTGTGATACTTCTGCTTTGTTTATCAGTTGTTGTACGATGCGCCAGTTGGTTGTTGTGATATTTGTCCCACCCCTCCTCCACTGTGATTGGATGGCAGTGTAAGAACTGACAGTGACGAGCTGAGCTTTTCACTAAAAGTTAAATATTTTTCAACTCTTAGTGCTCAGCATGGAAAAACCGCCGACCACCGTCTTTCAGCGTGAAAAAACCCCACCAGCTGCTGGCTTTTTTGAACAATGCCGCGCTTCCATTGGAAACAACTGAAAACATACGGCGGCCGCCAGCGTAAAAGCTTTGGTGTCCACGCCCCTTTGGGGTTTGTTTAAATCTCATTTTGAACAGTCATGCTGAATCTTGTCTTAGCAAACAACTAACAAGAGAAATAAACCTCTAACCAGCTTTATCAAAAGACTGCAAAGTGATTTTCCCATTTCACATCCCGAGAGTTTTCTAGACGGATGCTGGTTGGTGGTAGGGCTTTGAGGTTTATTGCTAGGTTTAGTTATTTATGATGTTACCTGCAGAACTGTCTGGAGTGATTCATGTTGGGTCCTGCTCTGATATTTCCTTTCTCTGGGTCATAAATGGTGGTCGCTCTCGCGTAAGCTCCTCCAAGTATGAATATATATCCATTCAGTGTCACAGCAGGAGCGTACTTATTATCTGAAAAACAGAGGAATAAAACACACACTGAGTTTCACAGCGTCACAGACCTCTAGATGAACCATATGAAAACTTTTCACCCTATTACCTTTACTGTACCATCAATGTGTTTAACTTGGCATATAAAAATGTCATGTTCTTGCACTTCACATATTTAGATCATTATAATTATATAAAAGTCTATGTTTCTTTGCAGTCCATTTATTTTTACAGCATTATGCAAAAAAATTGGTGCTTATGCTTATTTCCTTTCTTTTATCTTTTTTTGTTAATTTGGAGATGAATTATGTCTGTGACTTTATGAGATGTTGTCTAGATGAATCACTGATGTATTTAAATGAAATACTGAATTATGTTTTGTATAAAGCCTCACGCCTTCTGAAGGATCTGCTCAACAAAGCTCATTATGTAGCAGAGATGTCTCATGGGTCTATTGTGCTCTTATAGCTTATTCATTTCTAAAATACATTAGTAGAACATTAGTAACTGTAGCTGTGGTGAACCTGCTGACCAACTGTAAATCAATACTACACTGTTAGGTTATAGTGGTATGAATGCGGTTAATCTCTCTGATGTGAGTAATCAAGCAGCAGAAAGCTCATAAATAATGAATGAGAGCAGAACATAATTGAATCCAAATCACATTGAGCTCAACAGCTGTGATTTCACCTCAGTCACTAAAGAGGAGAGAAGCATTGAGCTCATGAAATCCTGAAGCCTTTCACATTTACAGCGAGATCTTCAGTGGAGAACAAATATTACTGATAGAAAACTGATAGAAGACTGAAAAGTTAGGGGATGGTTAATAAATAATGGTTAGAAATAGCAGTAAGCACCTGTATACTGGTTGCTCATCATTTTTGTTTCATTATTGTACAATTTTTTTATTGACAATCTTGTTTCTTTTGTGATAAACCTTAAAAATCCTTAAAATAAACACATCAAAGCATCTATTAGAAGTAAAGAGGAAAAGAAAGTTAAAATTACTATTAGGAATCAAAAAGAAATAAAGGATTTTAGCTTAAAGTCTAATTTATGTATACGTATTGTTTTTCTTTTGGATCGTGACATTATTTTCATTTTTATTACCAAAACACAAAAAGGCTTTATTATTTAAATGCCAAATGAAAAAAAATACTAAATTGTCCAATAAAGTTTGTGTGTGTGTAGCATGTGAGAGCATGTGTAAGTGTGTGCATGTATGCGTGTGTGTGTGTGTGTGTGTGCATGTAAGAGGGAATGTGTGCATGCGTGTGGGGGCATGTAAGAGGGAGTGTGTGCATGTAAGAGGGTGTGTGTGCATGCGTGTGTGTGTGTGTGTGTGCATTTAAGAGGGAGTGTGTGCATGCATGTGTATGCATGTAAGAGAGAGTGTGTGCATGCGTGTGTGTGTGTGTGTGTGTGTGTGTGTGCATGTAAGAGGGTGTGTGTGCATGCATGTGTATGCATGTAAGAGAGAGTGTGTGCATGCGTGTGTGTGTGTGTGTGTGTGTGTGTGCATTTAAGAGGGAGTGTGTGCATGCATGTGTATGCATGTAAGAGAGAGTGTGTGCATGCGTGTGTGTGTGTGTGTGTGTGTGCATGTAAGAGGGAGTGTGTGCATGTGTGTGTGTGTGTGTGTGTGCATGTAAGAGGGAGTGTGTGCGTGTGTGTGTGTGTGTGTGTGTGTGTGTGTGTGTGTGTGTGTGCATGCATGTTTGTGTGTGTGAAATTTAAAAGTGACATGCTTGTCAAGAATGCAATGCATATTTGAAATGTGACCTCTGCATTTAACCTATCCCAGTGAGTAGGGAACAAACGCACTGCAAGTTGTGAACACAGACACAACCGGAGCAGTGGGCACTTATCCCAGCGCCCGGGGAGCAATTAGGGTAAGGTGCCTTGCTCAAGGGAACCACAGTCACAACCCGCCAGCTGTGAGACTTGAACCGGCAACAACCTAACCACTAGTCTACAACTGCCCACTGTATGTGTGTGTGTGTGTATGCATGCGTGTGTGTGTGCATGTAAGAAAGAGAGAGAGAGAGTGTGTGTGTGTGTGCGCGTGTGTGTATAATCATGTGTGCCAGTGTGTTCAGCACTTATCGGCCAGCGCCTGCTGTGCATTGAAGTGTCAATCTGCCTCACTCAGTAGGGTGGCACAACTACTAAATGATGTCATTCAAGAAACCTCTCATGCACACTTGCACACATTGTTTCGATCAACACAAACACCAGCAGTTCTCATAGAGAACAAAGACAAAGCAGAGCATGAAGATCCCGTATGTGTCCTGTCTGTGAGCAGCTTTGCTCCATGGTGAGTTTATTTACCTTAAACACACAACACAATACCGTACATCACAATCACACAGCATCTTCATCCAGTGAGGAGTTTAGTGTTGTCATTTACAGCAGCGGTGGTGACAATGGCAATCCCCGGTGATAAGTCCAGAAGATATGAAAAATTACATAAACTCTCACACAAGCTTTCCCACTGTGTCTGTTTTTATTGATTATTTTACAGTTTTTGTGTAATATTGAGCCACACACAGAAGGAAGTTTATTGCTGGGTTTGAACCCACAACCTTTTGGTCGCCAACTGAATATTTAAGCTACACCCCCTGTATTACAATTAGTTAACATCGTGCTGTTATAAATCTTAATGTTGACAGTTTCTGTGATTTAATCGATTGAGCAGGAAGTCAAATAAAAGCAGCCGCTGCTTCTTACACAAACAAATGGTGCAGGAGACGCAGATGCAATAACTACACGATTCCTGAGCCGTGACGTCCAAGGTGACATCAAAATCAATAAACGCCTCACAGTACACAGCAACATCACAATTAATAAGCACCCAGCCAGGTCCGCTCAGATGATATGATGTATAGTTATCAGAGGTTCATTACCCGTTTACTCATGGATACCTGCAGCACTCGGTGACCTTTCCAAATCACCCGAACCCTTCACAATAATCAAAATATCAAGTTTCTCCCCACACACGGTTGCCCTTTGAAGAGCAGATCTCCTCGAGATGTGATGTCAGCCGTGGTCTCTGAACTTTGCGTCACCTGCTCTAAGAAACAACAATTCATCTAAACAACCTGCCCCGTTTGACCCTGGGGCGACTCAAAAGTGTTTTAAAGTTACACGTGTAAAGCGAAGGTTTGCCTTTGGCTGTAGAGTTAAATGTCAGGGTCCTTTATTCTGTATCCCTCCCTTACGGCTGTACAAAACTCACTTTTGTTTCATTGGTCTCACAAATATCAGCATTCATTTGTTGCTAAGCAAGGAGTCTAAGCAAAGTCTGAGCTCAATATTACATCAGCATTAATGGGCAACATCGCCATTAGTAGCACAGCACAGGGCATTATGCAGATGTCGACTTTAATTTGCCAGCTTGTTACCCATGTTATTTATAGAAACAATTCAACCAAAAATGAAAACTGTCATCGTTTACTTGGTCCCATGTCATTAAAACATGTTAAACAGAACGTCTGAGCTTTTAAACATAATGCTTCAGCCAAGCTAGATTAAAAAATAACAAAGATAATAGCATAAAAATGCTTCACATGACTGTTATCACTCCGTCACACTGCACTTTTCGTTCCATTGACTTTAAATACACACGTGAATGTGGCAGATCGGAAATGTAAGTTCCTGCAAAAAAAATTCTTCAAACTCATCTTGTTCAACACTGCTTTGAAAGATTATAAAAATACATTTATAAAAGAAGGCAGTGTCGCTGCATACAGTACTAGAACAGTTGGTATATTTTAACATTTAAACAAATATTTTAAAATTGAGTTTAGTAAGAGAGCTTTGTGTGATTCATGAGTTTGGCATTATAAACACCAGAAGGTCAGACATTCTGCCTTTGAGTCTCTGAAAAATAATACGAGGTTGAAACAACATAGTGAAGAGTGAGAAATGACAGCAAAGGGCCCTACAGTATCTTACACCGGGCACAATGCAATGTCAGGCGCGATGCACGTTTATTGCTAGTTTCAGCCCGACGCAGTTATCATTTTCACCAGTGCCACATTGTTTAAATAGCAAATGCACTTTGCAGCCATCTGTTCGCTCATGGCCGTGTTGGTATGAAATCGAGGTGTGTTCAGGCGCATGGCGTGTTGCTATTTTGAGGCAACTGAAAACGACTGCGCCATTGACCGACTAAAACCTGGTCTAAAGTTAATGGTGCAGTTTTGTTTATTATTTAAAGGCACTTATAGGAATGCCAGATTGCACGTTATGCCCAAACACCCCATACATTTCAGGGGCAACAAATACATTTCTACTTTACAACCCATATGGCAAAAATATATTTTTCCTGCACTGTAAAAAATTTGCTGTAATTATGCAGCTGGTTGCCAGTAAGTTACTGTAGAAGATAAAGAGTGAAAATGTTTCATATTCATTTAATTTTGAACAAACTGTTGCCAGTAAATAACATAAATGTAAAATCTACAGTGAGTTACTGGCAGCTAGTTGCCAGTAATACCCAGTAATACTGTAATTTCTACAGAAATTTTTTACAGTATGGCCAAAATATAAAAGTTTATAAAGTTTTTTTGCAGTTCAAATGTTTACAGGTTATAATATAACACATCATTATATGTAAAACATTGTGTTTAAATATGATCAAACCGACCCGCAGAAATAAAAATTAAGCATTTTTTTTATTTGACAAAATTTATTGTTTTTTTTATTGTAAGTGCATAAAAAGTTTTTCTTTCAATTCGATGTGAATATTAATGCTTTAAAATATTTTGAAATATAAAAAATGGCCAAAAAATATTGTAAACATATCTGAAAGTATTTTTGAAATATATGTTTTTGCCATATGGGACCATTGTTAAAGTAGCAAAAGAGGATTCGGACACGCCGTAAGTGCACCTAGTTTACCACAGGGCCCAAAGGGTGGACCATGACAAGTGCAAAAAACTTCTAACAAACCTCACATGTATTAAAACATTAAAAGTCAACTAGACAAAGCCATCTACTAAAGGATAAAAACTAAATAAACAATCAGATGGCATGCTTTTATCTTATACAGACCATCACAAAAACACTTTCACTTCAAAAAATGGAGCTAGGCCTTGTTATGTAACGTATGATTCAGACAAAGGTGCAAAAATAAGTCTGAATGATTTATCAGCCCATTATTTTATTTTTTAGGTATGACGCAGACAAAACTTTGTTTTATCATCACTTCATTCTGATGGTCAATTATGTTAACATATTTAAGCTGTCGATATCAACTGACTGCTCGTCTGAGAAATAACAAATAAGTTATTGCTGAAATCTTCTTGTGTTGCGTCTTTACTGTGCATTTACTTTATAAAACATCCTTTACTGTCAGGACAGTTTTAGTTTAGCTACAGTATAATCCACACTTCTGTATTAACTTCTTTAACTTTAGTTTTTTTTCTAGCTGTAAGGTGAGATTTGGGCTCTGCACCTGCTGTGCGTCCCTCAGCACTTCATCTGAGTTTTTTCCCCTGAGCTTTTCTCCACCCACAAGCTCAATATATCTGCAGTGTGTCAAAATGCCACATGCTAATGAAGTCAAACAGCAGAGAAACTTAATGCAGTTATTTCTTATAGCTTTACCACAGTCTGACGAAAACTTTAGACATGGGAAAATAACACACCTGATGTTAGAGCTACACTTGTTCATGCATACTCAAGTTTTGGCCTAAAAATCAAGCTGCTCTCTTACTAGTGTCAAAATTCATATAAAGTTACCGTATATTTCTGCATGTAAATACATATTACATTTTAAATGCAGATATTGAGAATGCAAATATCTATGCATATTGTAATGCATTATATATTTTACTAATCATGCCTTTTTGAAACACTAACTATAAACAGTTAAGAAGTATAATGATTACTTTTACTATTCATAAACTTAAGGCCGAAGTATAGTGCATTTTTTATGTGTACTGTACGCGAGGGTCCGTGTACATACTGGCAATTAGAAAAGTCATGCATACTGTACTGTATGCGCACCGCTGGATTTTTGAAACTCTGCATACATTGTAGTAAACATTAGTATGTAGCCCAGGAGATGCATTGCATTTTGTCATAATGCACATGTGTCGAACATATTTGTACACATATGAGTCAAACTCTACATTGCAAGACTGCACATTCGCATTCACGTAAAAAACAGACTATGCTCCAGGCTTTAGGGTTAGTGATTTGAAAAACCTTGACTCTTCATCAAAGGAGGAACTAAAGTCATAACAAGAAATCAGAATATCAGAACACAGTTTGCTGTCAGACACAAGTAATTCAGGTGTGTGCATACCGATCATCGGAGACTCAATGAAGCTCCAGGTGTTGGTTTGAGGCACATACGACTGAAGGACTCCAGCAGATCTACTGGCTTCATTTACTCCTCCAAACACATAAATCTTTCCTCCACAGACCGTGGCTCCGGCTGAATGCACTGGTTTGGGTAGAGGAGCCACCATCTCCCACTGGTTAGTGATGGTGTCGTATCTGAAGAGAGAAAACAAAACACAGTTCATCCTGTTAAAGTCAACAACAACTCAAGTCATTTACTTGTTTATAAGTTGTATATTTGGATGTGTTCCTATGTAGCTCAGGAGTAGGGCATTGTGTTAGCAGTGCAAAAGGTCATGAGCTTGAACCAAGGGAACAAACATATAGGGATGCACCAAAAGGAAAATTCTTGGTCGAAGCTAAAATAAAATGAAACAATCAGCCTGAATACCATGAATTAATTTTTCATTTCCCTAATTATTTTGCTAATTTTCTGACCATTGCACAAGTTACATTTTTTAGAATGTCCTTTTTACTATATTTATTAACAAAAAGTTTTATTTCTCATTTAATATTTGCGTGTTTGTCATTGTAGGATTTTACTGGTTCTAGGAAGTTTTTATTACATACCGCTGACGATCTTCGTTGTTCCTTTTCTCATCTATGACATGAGATGAAGAGCTATAGTCTCTCGTTCTCCGTGCTTGTGCATTCAGCAGACAAATACCCAGGTTCGCCACCGTGTCTTTTTGATACACTGCATACGTCTTGATCATAAATGATAAATGAAACTTTTAGTGCCGTCCGTTTTTACGTCTTTCTCTGACACTTTAAAATGCTTTCACCAACATGTTTACTGCATTTGCATGCTGATTGCTATTCGATCATGTTTCCAAAGACGGTAAAATTTATTCGGTTAATTTATTTAGTCAAACACCAAAAATTTTTTTTTTTTTTTTTGCTGTTAAAATCGGCTAAATAATTTCGGTTCCCGAACATTATGTGCATCCCTACACACAAACTGATAAAAAACTGTACACTGTAAGTCGCTGTGGATAATAAGTGTCTGCCGATGCTTAAATGTAAATTTGAAGGCAAATTTCTTGTGTATAAAGTAAGCACACCTGGCAATATTAAACTTGATCATTGACACTGCTTGTGTTATGAACACAAATCTCAAATCATGTGGCTTGAGGTCAGGTCTGATATTAATGAGGAGATTTTACAATACCTGTACATGGATATGAACTGTCATTAATTGTCTTGTAAATGTCCAAAGTGGGAATGTTAATGATTTTTTTGGATCTTCACCAGCATGAGAAGCAACAGTATTGTGATTGTTTTTAATGTTATTAAAATGCAAAAACAGAAGAACCCACTGCAGATATCTTAAACTCTTTGTGACCTTATTAAATTTCTCTCAGGATTAAATCTCATTTAATCCACTGTATAAACTCACAGGTGAGGAGAGAAACTAACCAAGATTTTAAACTCAGATCCTGCGTTCTGCTCCGTAGGGAATATCAGGAGATTGCCTGTTAGAGAGTGTAAATTGGGCAGGGAATGAGACCTGGTCATGCTCACTGACTGAGACCATTATGAGTCTTAATGGTAAAGCAGAAAGATGATTTCAGCTGCTGCGGTCTGCAGGCAAACCTGCCTTATCATCTATTAAAAAAGTAAGTTTTATCTCGTTCAGAAAATGCTAGAAGATTCTCATGAACCAAGATAAGGAAACCAGAAACATACACAGATTCAAAGAATATTACAGGTTATATTTATTTTAACGTCTGAATGCAATTTTTGGATGCATGCTGTAAACGATAAATTTGAATCTTTCCTCATTTTGTCAAATAAAAAAATGCTTCATTCTTTATTTCTGTGGCTGGGGTTTGATCATATAAACACAATGTTTTCCATATGATATAATGATGTCAACATGCTATAAGATTTTCTAATATTATCTAAAGATATGACGGCAACACCGAACAATAGATATTTCTTGTGTCAAATAATGAATCTTCTCTGTAGGATTGAGAGCGCTGATGTTAAAGTGATATGAAAACAGATGGCTTGCAAGTGAATTCCTCAGGTTCATGGGTAAGAGCATGAATTACACATCGAGAGCATTATTATCACACCATGTCACATCTTCCTCAAACCTCTTTAGTGTTTGATGAAAGAAGTGCAGCTAAAAATAAAGATGATGATGACTTCGTGTTTAGGTGATGAACCACCTGCAGTCATGTTACTTTAATTCATTTCAATACGTGATTTTAATGCAAATCGTCCTTTAATTAGGTGGCTTATTTTTTTCTTTGTCGTTTTGTGAAAAATCCAGAAGGCTGGGGGCGGAAATTATTTTGTATCTCCTTAATCCTACAAAAAGAGCATAATCAGAATACATTTCTTCTCCCTTGTTTTTAATTAATATCAACTGACAAAAACATCAAACAAATTAACATGGGTTTAAGTTGTAAAACAGTTTTTGTCTCAAACTAATTTTTGTCAATGCTCTTATTCTCTTTTTCTTGTTTCTGATTAAAAAAATACGTCATACACATTATTTAAAGGATTGCATCTATAAATTATGCAGCAAAAACAAACAAGCTGTGATCTCAGCATTTTAAAACTCGTTGTGAATATTTCCCTGCGTCAGATGCCACGGCTGCCTCACGGGAGCTTTACATTCTTAACATGGAGAGATCGCGCAAGCGGCTGAAGAAGTCGACACATGTCTGGCAGGCGAGAGGCAACGGAGAGGTCACAGCACTTTTGGGACGATCAGACTCTGTATAAAATATCTGATGAGCTGGCAATTACAGTACAGTGAGACGGTGCGAGCAACGGCACCTGTCATCTCAACAGGCCAAACTCGTCTCGTGATGGTCATGATGACATATTTTCATCTAAAGTTACTTGACTTAAAATAGCAAAGATTCTGGAACTAAAACAAACAGCTTCATGGACTTACATGACTGCAAATGTTTATATTAGTCAAGAAATAGATTGGTTCATGCATTGCCAAAGTCTTTAACCTTAAATATTTGTGCCATCATAAAGCACACACGTAAACGTGACACACATGCAAAACATTTACACCATCAATGGCCCCCCAAAGTGACAAACTGGGCCAAGGTTGCCCCGCAAGCAAACTCCAAGACCAGAAAAAGAAATGATCATTTAATTCCTCCTATAAAAAGCATGTCTAGCACATCTGACCCAAGAGAGAAGAGGAGGATGAGGAAAACTTGCATCAGCCACGCTCTATGTAATATAGATGTAACATACTGGAATATACCACAGCTAAAGTCTTTTGTGATTTACTACATACATTTTTTTCATACATAAAATCATCCTACATCATTCTGTGAAAATAATCTTCATATCTTAAATGTAAAGTCATGTCAAAGATTGAAATCATATGTTGATGCAGCTCATCTCATCATTAGATTAGGATTGCACAGACAGGGCTACATTTGGGAATCATGTATTAACCTAAAAATGTTAAATAATCAAAACGATCTCATATTTGACTTTTTTGTTTAGTTCTGCATGCTCTTAACCAGTATTTCTAAGCCATTTTAAACTTAGAATTTGAATTAAACAAAACATTAAGGTGTGGTTTCCCAGACAGGGATTAGTTTAAGCCAGGACCAGGCCTTAGTTTAATTATGAAATATAACTAGTTTTAACAAACATTACTTCTGTGCATTTTGACGCAAAACAAAGGGCACTGATATATTTAATGATATGTCAGTGCAAGTTGTTTTCAGTTTGGACACCTCTTACATTTATTTTAGTCTAGGACTAGTCTAGTCCTTGTCCGGGAAACCGCCCCATAATGATACAATTGAGGGCTGTGGCTTAGTTGCCTTATTTCTCTGAGGTTTAATTACACAGAATTTAAGATAAATTTATGTATTTTGTAAAATGTCATAAAACTGGGCCCCACGGCACGATCTCACACCCCCCTGTTTGAGTTCCATGTGTCATTTCACTTTATTTATTATGACTCAACTTGTATACTTAAATGTTCTGATTTCTTTGTATGAATTCAATATTTAGCTTGATGGCTTCATCTGGTGGAAATTTGTGTCAATAGCCAAATTAGAAATCCCCTTACTGATAAAAATGCTGATGTGTCAAAAATCTTTAACTCATTTTTCTCAAAATTAACTTGACTAGACTCTTTCAATTTCAAATAGATGTAGCTCTGTCCAACAAATCATGCATCATTTTAAAGTTTAAAAAAAAAAAAAATAGAGAATGTTATTTTCTCATTCCAACTCATTTTGCCAGCACTGGTCACAAATGTATACATATCTGTACCTAAGGGTACATATTAGGACCTTTTTAAAGGGTACTGCCCCAGTGAAAACTGGGGTACATATTTTGACAATTTTTTAACAGTGTATATGCCTATAACAAAACAAGTTTCATGCATTTAAAATATAAGCCTTTGGATAAAAACATCATGACAAATATTTCAGTTTAGTGTCTCTCAAGTTCTGGTTAGAAAGTAATGTAACTGGACCTGTGAACTTTTACACTAGTGAACTTTCTGCTGTTTGTTAACTCTTTCCCTGCCATTGACGAGATATCTCGTCAATTAAGAGAAAACGCTTCCCCGCCAATGGCGAGATTTTCCGTCTTTCCGCAATACCGCTATTATCCACCAGGTGGCGACCTTCCGAACTTTTTAAAACCGGAAGTATTGCCCTATGGCAAGCTGCTGCATGTCCGTGTCTGTTTTAAAGATCGCTCTGAATATGATCTCTATGAAAAGTCCGTCACAAAAATGGAATTATCTCTGCTTTTTGCTCAAAATATGGTGTTTTTGCAAAAACCTACCCATATTCAAAAGCTGATTGCAAAAGAACCACTAAAGGTAGGATGAAACGTTTTTTTTTTTTGTTTGAAAGCAGAGGGTCTGTTCTTTCATTTGGTATATTGTATGTTTATATATTTAAAGAAGAACATTTTCTGGAAGGCATTAAACTTTGGTGAAAATCATGAAAAACGCTGGCGCTGGCTGGCAACTTTTTTTAAAAACGCTGGCGGTGAAAGAGTTAAGGGCAGGTGAACTGTAGAGTAGCTGGCATCATTACTACGGCAGATCTTCATCCATCCAGAATGAGAAAGACCACACGCATGACCAGTCACAGACCTTTCTATATATAATCTATCCAGCTCGATCCATAGCGTTTCTTTCCTCAAGGTTACGTGTGTTTTCTCTGTGAGAGGCGCACACTTTTTCTGTAGAGACCGTAAAACTGACAGAGAGACTCTGATCAATGTCGACCCATCTCAATCCATTATGTTTCCCTATAAAATACACAAGCAACATTGCTCCTTATCACCATCCTTCATCTCAAGGGTAGACGTCTGATCTATGATCCAGCTTTGAATTTAAAAGCCGTCCAAAACACAAGAGACATTGATCATCTATTGTGAATCCTTTTGTCAAATTGATGACGGTAAACACATTTCTCCTATCAAAATAATATGCCAGACTGTAGAGAAGCATGGTTACACATGGTTATTGTTTACTACAGATTTTTTTAGGAACCTGAACGAACCCCAAAGAGAAAAGCTGTCAAGAGTCACATTAATAAAATACACAGTTCAATACTAGATTGCATTTGAGAGAACGAAAGGGCACACTTTGTAATGGTATTGATGGCTCAATTAGACTGAAAAGTCCTCATGTAAACACCTTAATCAGCATGACTGAGGTCAATCGGATGCAAATTTCAATGGTGTTGAAAGTGGTGCTGTCATCAGGAGAAAAGTAACGTTAAACACATGAATCGTAGTATTGCATGCAAAAATACCTTGTGCACATGCGCAGAAGAATTGTGCTTACGTTCCCGTCTTATATTTACCTCTTATTTACGTATCACATGATTATCACAAAAAAATACAATAGCAAGGCAATGCATTATTAAGATAATTGGGTCACGCGCTGTATATCGTCTGTACTTTCATGACATTACATAAAAAAATAAAATAGTGTTGTGCCTTTTAAAAAAAGTTTGCCTTTCTTAAGAACAACTTTCTCCATCTCAAATATGACTTTGTACATTTATTCAGAGATTAAGCATCAACTCGACGAGAGATGCTGTGTGCTGCGTTGCCAAGTCCTCTGCTTTTTGGCAGAGTATAGATTTGGGCTATTTTTAAACTGTTTCCACAAGTTTATTTTTCTCTGTGGGTAAAAGATTGGTATTTGGGCTGTGAATAGTAATTTGACTGATTTTGGATTAGTTTTGAATGTCCATTAGGCTGGTTTTCATATGAAGGGTTTTGGCAACCCTGGCTGTTTGCTTGCGCAGACGTTTGGTCCGGATTAGAATGTACATGTAAACGAACATTTTAAGGTGCATGTAAACTGTACTGTCGTAACCCTGCAATGGAATTAAACTCAGTCGGATTGACAAAATTTTGTGCATGTAAACATAGCTAGTGTGTTTCTCTGTGACCGTAATGCAGGTCATACCTTAAACACATTACCGTATGCTTTTTCATCTGCTCTGGTTAATTACGCAATATGCAATCCCATCCAGATAAAAACAGATGGTACTCAACTACCACATCAGGGATGCATTTTTCAATTATCCAGAAACAAGTCATTTCCATTAAGCGTTCACAAAAAGCCCTCATGTGCCAAAACAACAAATCCTCCACTGCCGAGCTGGAACACACAGGAGACACTACAGACACTGTCCTGAGCAGACAAACATCATTCATTCAAATAAATAAATACAATGATTCAAAAACAGATGACTGGTTTTATCATGTTTGGCTGACTTACAGTAAGGGAAAGCGAGCGACATACAGATCAAAAGACAGTGAGAGACGCCCTTAAGCGCTCGCCAAACGCACCGCAGACATCAGAGAGATCAGACAAGACTACTGTATGATGAGCTTTATTAGGCAACAATAGTTTCAATTTCAAAAACTGTCATTTGAGCTCCGTCTTATCATTTAGCCATCAGCGTTTTCTAGATTAAATCCACTGTGTGGACTACTGGAGAGTTATGAGATCTTCACTACTGTAGTGTGTTGAGTTTACATGTGTGGCAAATATTACAGTCATCATGCTGTTCATAAGCTATCTGACTTTTTTGTATGTATTTTTGAGAAAAAACTTGCATATAAATCCTGGACAACTTTGCCCTTACGTTGGCTTGAAGACAGAAACTTGGTAATCGTTTTTGGTTACCTGGTTTAATAGATGTAATCCACATGTCCCTTTCAATGAATGAATCTTCATTACAACCACAGATCACAGATGTCCTGCTTTGTGCCGGAGAGCTTTAGCGAGTGACATCGAGCTCTGTGACTCGGTGACAGGTTGAAAAACTAAACTGCTCTCTCTATTCATCACTTTCTCCTCACTTTGTCTCTCGCCTGCACTATTTTCAGAGTTAAAGAGACAAAACGTGTAAGACTGTGACTTTATGACCGCAAATCATCATCCAAGGGCAATTAAAGAGTTACACTTCAAAAAAGCACATCCTCATAATAATCCATTCGGTCTTGCTTTCATCGGAGAGGCCTGGACTCGAGGGTTGTGGTATTTCAAGATGGTGAAAGGTTAAGAGTCGCCCAGTGAGAGGTTGCCACAACATCACAAATTTGACATTTGATGAGCTTGTGTATTACTGAAGTAGCAATGATGTGATTGTGTAAAATGCTCTAAAAATGAAAATGTACTTGCCTATTAAAATACATTTTCAGGACTCACTGTGCATTTAAGGTATGCATGTATCACTATGTGAGTTTCCTGGGATTCGATCCCAAAACGTTTGCACTGCTAACACAATGTTTCACCTATTGTGCTACAGAGTATTGAACCTTAAATTCCTATTCAATTCTTCAGCTGGCAAAATAGCATGCAGATTTACTAAAAGATGAAGTAAATGGGAGAATTATAACAGATTTATAATTAACATTGCTCTGGGGTCTGGGCTTCCCTCACGGGGGGCGCCAGTGTTCACAGGAGGGGATGGTGTGGGGGATAGGCGCAGGATCCGATTTGCATTGAGCACACATAAAGATGCATTAAATGTTCCACTAACAATTTGAGAAAAAAATATTTAAACATATGCTGACAATTCTAAGATGAGGCAGTCAAATATTCTCTTAATATTTCGTGTAATAGCAAAATCAAACAGAAAGATAGATGTACTGTTGTATATGTACTAGGGATGGGCCCCAAAGAAAAAAGTTTGGGAACCACTGACCTAGATGTGAAATGATGCCAATTTCTTGCTGGGAATGTCTGTCAAAAACAATAGCTAGCATAGGTTTGCATGGGGACTAGTCAACTGGCCAGTCAAATGCAGCCCATTAAATCATCTGTCTCCGACCTGCCGGTCATCTTTGTCTGAATTAAATTGCATGTTTTTTAAACGACTCAAACTTACAGTGATTTCAGATCGATAAGGACTTACTGATTAAAAGTTGTAGAAATAGCTATGCATAATATCGGCTTTGCGATTCAGAATAGTTATCGGCCACGTATTATTTGTGTATATCAGCATTTATCGTTGCATCCCTTATATATTTAAGTAAAAAATATATAAAAGGTAAACATCGGGGTAAAAGTTGGAAACCTTATCCAATCTACCCAATTCATCTGAGCCACATTCACCTGACAGCAAAATACTCTCTCCATACTTCAACAGAGATCCAATTATCAGATTGGCCAGTACTGTAGCACAGAAAGAGCTGACCACAGGTTTGTCCAATGAATTCTAATAAAATATTTAATTTAAACCAGATAGCTGGATGGTACCTTTCCACATTATCCAGGTTTCCGGCCACTCCGAGGCCTCCGATGGTGTAAAGTTTGCCATCGTACACCACGCTGTTGTGTCTGCACCGCGGGACCGTCATCCGAGAGACCAGATTCCAATTATCCAGCAGGGACATGTAGCACCACACATCTGCTAATGTAACTCCTGATTCTGTGCCACCTAGGGAGGGTACAAAACCCAAACACAAATGAGTGCTGACGTCTCAATTTGCACCCTCGAACCAACACCCATCACACCATCATTAATCGAGCTCTGAAGCACCCATACAACACAGTCTCACATTTAGAAATGTACAACAAAAAGATTGTTTTGGTTTCATGGTTGTTTCTGTAAATTTATACTTTGTTTTTGTTATTTTGTATATAAAATCCCCTTAAATCAAAAACCTGGAGGCATGCTAACTACATTTACCTTGAATATATAACACTATAAGAGGCTTTGGGAAAAACTGCCTGCCAAATCCATGGTTAAAAAATATATATTTTAAAGACTTAAACATACACGAATGCAGCACAACTTATTCATTCATCACAATTTCGACAATTCGTACGAATTATACGAGGTGGCTTACTTTTATAAATCTGTATGACCGAATTTGAAATTTTTTGTACGATTTGGTTAGAGGTGGGGATTCATTTTTGTTCTTATAATAATCGTATGCATTTGTAAGCTTAACTTTGTACGAATACATTCGAATTAGCCGATTCGTAAAATATGTATAAATTCAGTATTTATCACAACATACAGCGTACAGCTTTACATACAATGCTTAAATTAATCAAACTGATCAAAAATATGTCATCCCTGCAGCACTCATTATGCTGCACATATAATGTTCATCCAGGAGTTAACAAATTGCTGTTACATCTTCAAAATCGTGAAGCATTTATTGACCTCTATATTGATTTTATCATAATAGCTTTGCAGGTGTATCTCGTAACATCATAAAAAGCACACAAGCAGACAGAAGAGATGCCATCTGCCTTCGTAACATCTCTAAGAGCGCGACGTGCTAAATATAAAAGCGTGGACCTGCGGGAGGTCGCATAACTGCAAGTGACAGGCTGTCGCTTTGATTACCCGACAGGTAGATATTATCCCCCGCCGAAATGACGGAGAAGAACTCGCGGTTGTAGAAAGGCAGGCTGGCCAGGGGGTACCACTTGTTGTTCTGAGGGTTAAAGCAAGTGACGGCTGTCAGCGAGCGTTGGTTCATGCCGATGACCTGCCGGCCTCCCACCAGCACGATCACCTCTGCTACACCTGAAGGGACGGAGAGAGAAACAAACACGGTGGCATTTACATGAAGAAGCTGATGGAGACAAACAGCTCAAGACCAGTATAGACCAGTCTCACATAGTCATACTTTTAACTCTTGCAATGAAGTCTGTATAGTTTTGCTTCTCAAAATAAAATGTTTATGCCACAAAAGACAGCTGTGATAAATTATTCAACTGAACAGCAGGGCTAATCTGTGAAAAGCATCAAAGAAGTTAATGAGAAAGTGTACAGGCTTTCTAAATACTTTTAATTACTTTCTAAGAATATACTTATGGTAATAAATCTACACATAGGTAAATTACATTTATAGTGCCACTTTTCTTAGAAATGCAGGAACCTGAACCAAATTTCAAGATAGGCAAAGTTTCTAAATACTTAAGAAAATATGTATTATTATTTTTTTGTTTTCAATAAAAATATCTAAAAATTCTTAAATCAAGATCCATTTTCTTGACGAACAAAATGACCTAAAAAAGTGAATTTGTGCTTAAAACAATGGGGTAAGAAACCTTGAAATAATTAACGTTTAATAAAAAAAAATCTTTCCTTACCCCATTGGCAAATTTGTTTTGGGCACAAATAATATATTATATAGATATTTTTTGTCTAAAAATATTTATTAAGGTCATAAGCTCATCAAAAAAAATGAATTTTGATTTAAAAAAAATTAGATTTTTGCACTGAAAACAAGACAAAAATATAACGTAAGAAAGCCGTGTCAATGCTAAAAATGAATTTAAAGAAAACCTATTATGCCCATTTTAACAAGATGTAATATAAGTTTTGTAAGTCGCCTTGGATAAAAGCATCTGCTATATGCCTTGAGCTAAAAAAAGCTATTTTTTCCCTTACCAAAAGAGACAATGAGCACGTTTAGTTAAAATAGATCAGATTCCTGTGAATAGTCTGAACAATAATATCTCACTATTGAGATATGGCGTGCAGCATACAACTCACTAAGGGCAGAAACTATGCTAATGTTGGACTGTCAGTCAGTGGTTGTGGGCAGGGCTTTATTAGTGTGACATCACATTAACAAGATAGTCAAAACAGCATGCTTAGTAAGACTGCTTTGGTTTAACGGTGATTAACTCTTTCCCCGCCATTGACGAGTTTTTACAGCAATCCATATTTCTGCTATCTCCACTAGTTGGCGCTCTTACACAACTTATAAAACACTTAAACCTCCACTGATCCAAAAACAGTAAAAACTCAGTGAATGTTTTGATCATCGCTCTGAATCTGATCTCTAACAAAATTCCTTTACAAAAATGCAATAATCTCAGCTTTTTGCGGTGATACACAGAAAACAAATAAAGATACAATTGTATATATATAATATATTGTATGTTTATGTATTTATTTCAGATTTTCTGAAGTCATTAAACTTTTGTGAAGATCATAAAAAACTGCCACTGGCTAGTAGCAACCTTTAAAAAAAAAAAACACTGGCGGGGAAAGAGTTAAAAAGGTGGATTTTTTCATTGTAGGGGGGTTATGTGGTGCCCTTTAAATGATTGTAGTATCATATCAAAATTGAAAAAAAGTGAAGGGTGTCTGAATACTTTCTGAATGCAGTGTATATTATATCTTATATATACTGTACTATAGTATCTTACCCGTACAATTTAAGGAATTAAAGCTTCATGTTGTAGATATTAAGAACGCATTACAGATATTCTCCCCATTTCAAGCAGAGTAGCTTTTGTCAGGGACAAATGACAGATGAACAGAAGGTGTTTTCCAATTAAATATGAATATATGAAATATGAATACGTTTTCTTCTATGCTGACTGCACATGTCACAAATTCATGTGCCTGTAATTAGTTTTATTCAGTGATAGAAACACATTTACATGCAGTAAAAACCATAATAATGTGGAGGGAAGAAATATATCAGTAGAAGAAAATTTTTTTTTATGAAAACGGGATATAACAAGAGGCTAAAAAGACAATTTTGGAGAGATAACAAATGAGGCTCAAACACACATAGTCTGACATTCAGAAAATAGCAGCATGTGCCAGAAAAGATCCCCAACATTATTACGAAGGTCTGCCTACAAAAATCTAATAATGTGAATTTCTATTTAGAGAATAAGAAAGTACAGATTTTCGTGTGCAGGCATTAAGCTCAGATATTTTGTACATGATCTTATCATTCAGATTAAAATTCATGCCATACATCGTCCTTAAAAAAAACACTGACTTGGGGCAGGAAGGGTCGTGCCTTTGCAAAGGCAGAAAATTAAATGTCAACGTTCACCTCTTGAAAAAAGATAAAAATACGAGACTCTCGCCCGAAGCCTTCAAAGGCCAATGAAAATGCAGGAATGAATTACCTCTGAGAGCATTTATTGTACGGCAAAAATCCTTTTCAATATAATGATCTAATACACTGAAGAAAGACTCCAAGTTAGCAAGAATGAACCGAGGACACTGATGTTATTGTATATTAGCTTGTGCATATTAGACTTTATTCAGACTAAAAGAAGAGTAAAGCTTCACTCATCACTATACCAGTGCCATAAAGACTGAAAAATACATAAAAGACACAAACTAAAACAACTCTCACCTGCACAGCACAAACTTAACATTCAGA